>NC_138663.1:20457695-20612695 GCF_964273445.1 Streptopelia decaocto
GTGGGAACAAATCTTCATTTGCATAAGTGTAAACATGTTTCCAGAAATAGAGCAAACATAATATCAAGATTCACTAGCGTGTCGCTCCCACATCAACAGGTTACAGCACCCAGCATTCTCACAGAGGTTACAGTCTTCCTGGTAACTTTTCATAGATTATTTTTGTCAAGAACATTCCTAACAGAAAGCAAAGAGAAGATGGTGTTAACACCTAGCCAGGAGCAAACCTGCAAGTACCTGGGTCCCTGATTCATGCATGGAAACTCAGTACTAGATGGTGATTACCCATGTTAGCTTGTGTCCTGCATCAGTGCAGCTAATTTGGGGACCTCATGGCATTGCACAAATACTCGGTTGTGCTAGGGAGTGTTGACAGGTCTCTGATTTCAGAATGCCTGATCCCAGTGTAAGTTACAGCAAGGTTTTTTTAATGGGTACCTGTTGAAGAAAAGTTTCCATGGGAAGTAGAAAACACAGAGATCTACACTTGCTTTTGTTACCTCGCTTTTGACATGTTTCAGATCGTAACTCCCAAAACATCACCTGTCAAAGGCCAGGCAGCTGAAGGAAGACAGGCAACAAAGACATGACTAATGCAATTGTGGGAAGCTACATATCAGTGGAGGACTTTCTGCAGCTATCAGTGGCCTTTTATGACCACTTTCTCCTGAAGATGACTTATATGCCCCACACTAAAAAAGGTGCATGTATTTTAGGTGACAAAGGTGAGGAAAAGGCAAAAATCTATTCCTGGTGGAAGCTCTTCTATTGACTTCAGTGGCGTTCTGTGAACATACCCAGACTTCTGGGATAGAAGGGGCTGCTATTCATATTTGAACTTGTATTTGAAGTCACTATTGTATATACAAGAAATGCAGAGAATAGTAGGAAGGTTAGCAATAAAAATAATTTTGGTATTATATCATATAAAGGGCCTTGGATGCGGGTGAGACTTTGATTTCCTCTGTTGCAAACAGAATCACCAGTTAAGGTTCAGAATATTTTGGTCTAAGTACTTAAGAGATGAGCTCAGGCTTGAATCTAGCTTCTGTGTTTGGAAGTGGTATTGCATCCAGCTGTGCTTTCCCACCTCCCCCCTTTTTCGAAGGTGGAGCAACAGGGTGCAGGGTGAGACAATTATCCCTTTGCCTGGCTGCAGGAGCAGCAACCTTTGGGAGAAGGGAAGAGTAAAAAACTTCATGTGATAAGCAGTTTAGCTCAACTCAGGCCCTTTGAGTCCTAAATTTAGATACTTAAACTTTTAAGAAGGATATGTTGATAAACTGTAGTGATCTGTAATCTGTGAGAGTACGAACTAGATAATCTAGACTTTTCTATAGAACAACAGAAGTTATAAACTCTGTATATACAGTACTCATTGCTGTTTTCATGCAAGTGAATGGTTTAGATTTGTTCTGGGCACAGAACTCTGATTTTCCCAAATGCATGTGTCTTTGCTAGGGAAGTGATGTGCTAGGGTTTGGATTGCGTGCAGCTGGAGGTTAGAACTATTTTATGCTTATAAAGTACAGCTGGGATGCAGAATTTTCATATGTTTCATAACTGAATCAGTTAGATAGTAATAAGGAAACAACAAAAATAAAATGTGGAATTTTTTCCTAAGGATCTGCTGCAAATGATGTATGATTTTCTAAACACTGAAATATATATATTTTTTAATTTAAATTTTGCAAGAGGTCATTTGTCACAAATGAATACTACCAATAGTCAAATACGTAACTGATAAGAGCTACAGGGACACAATCTAGAGCAGAAGGCATACAGAAACAGTTTGGACTCATAGAAGCTAAAGATTAACATATGAGATCCCTGAGCTGCTTCGGCAAAGCCGAAAAGCTGCCCAGCGGAAAAGCCTTGGAGGAACTCCATCACTAGGGCTGTCTCCTGAAGCCTGCTCAAGTTGTAACCTAGCAGCAGCAGCACTGATGTCCACACAGGTCTTCCTCTTGGGGATTGTTCTTCTGCTTCAGTGGAGGAGGAGATACTTACCTGATGTGTTGTGTGGAGCAGGCTGGGCTGGTGTGAGTACGGTGTAACCAGACACAGCCCACAGAAGCAAGACAGTGAAATACCAACTGCCTGGCAGCTTCTGCTCTCTTGCCTGACCCAGGCTACTCTTGCAGGGTGAGCCCTGAACCAGGACAGATAAACCCAGTGAGAACTGAACAAATTTTATATGCATCTGCTAGAGCATCTCTGCAATGTGCCTGGCAATCTGAGGTGCTTGAGCAGACACCCTGCAGAGACAGCTTGAGTTCATGGCTTAGTAGCTATCAGACCCTGTGCGTCTGGGCAGGAGCTGCCCCCAGGGCAGGGGTCCAGCCTGGTGTAGGGCTGGGCTGGTGGGCTTGGTGTGGGTGTCTGTGCACCCCAGGCACCTTAATCCAGCACGCAGAGGGCTGAGCATGAACTCTCACCTTGCATGGTACTGGCATTTTTTGCTCAGCAGATTAAAACCATCTGAAGTTAATTCACATAATGCTAAGCTTTCCTGACTTAAAAAAGGAAAAAAATGAGTCTCATTCCACAAAACCACTGATGGAACTCTCCACCAGGCCCTTGCTCAGGGTGGCTTGCGACTGCATGTTGAGACTGATATTTAACTGAAGGAGATTTAAACACTCACTTTAAGGGAGTACATTCCTTAGCTGGCCCTGAATTGGAAGCACTAGTGTGTCTTCATACACAGTGTTACTTATATCACGTCCTAAATATGGCATATGTTGAGAAGTGGTGAACGAAGTCAAATAAACTACAGTAAAAAATTTCCTTCCTATAATTAGAGACAGACTGCAAAAAATTCCATCACACAAATAAAACATAAATGCTAAGTGAAACAATATAACCAGGTTTAATGATTTATAACCTATTATTTTATATATACCCGGTAACATCAGAACTACTACATATATCTAAAAACAAATGAAGAAACAACTTACAAAAATATTAGTGACCAAATAGCACAGACAGTGTGCTGCTTTGCTGCCAAATCATGTAGATTCCTTTTTGATAGTTTGTCTCTCTGGATTTCATCCCTATCTGTTTTTGTTTTTATAGGTATTCTTGTATTTCAGCTCTAGCCTTGCAAAAATACAGACCTCAATGGAAATAGAGACACATAGGAGTGTTTTAAAAAGGTTGTTTTGTTTTGTTTAGCAAGATTTAGGTAGTATACTTTAGGCCATTTTTATATTTTTTTAATCTTCTGCTTGATCTAGTATTTTACATTCCTCTTAATGTTTAAATAAACCTTCACTTTATTTATCCTTATTATCCAAACATTCCCTTGATGAAACCAAGTTTTTGCTGTGTACAAGCTGCCAGGAGAAAAATCTTAGCTCTCCTGAAATCAATATTTACTTAAAATTTAAATTAAAATTTTTAGTTCTGAAAATCTTAGGAGACAATCTTGTCTTGCAAGGAACTGAAATAATTTAAATTGCAATAGTGAATGCCAGACTCCATGCTGCCTCAAAAGCAGTTTAATGTTCTTCTGATATTAATATCTGCTAATAAAAATATGAAATCTATCACTTCTTCCAGTGTGAAGCCAAAATAAAGCAGACCAGACCCACTTATCCTTTCACTGCTGTTTTGAAGTTTTGGCTTGCTGTGCTGCAGAAAAAAGATACAGTTTTCTTTTAAACATGAAGCTTAATGTGATCTTTGATCTTTGCACTTCAAAAAGTTTTTTTGCCTGGAACAGTCTTCCACAGAGGAGTTATAAATCCCTGAAAACAGAAATTTATAATAGAAAAGCTGTCACCACATTAATAATGGTATCATAAATGTGGTGCTGCTTCTATAGTTAGTCACTGCTTAAAAACAAAAACCAGGAAAATAAGATGTTCTGACATGAAGTCTATCCTTCTGTGCTCAATGTCAAATGGTCAATATTTAGTCAACTGTGTTTTTAAAAACTGTTAACTATAGTGCATTCCTTTGCATTTTTCTTTCGAGAACTTTCATTTGTTGGTATATAAAATACTACATTTCCCCCGACAGATAGGAGTTGGAAAAGAGTGAAGATTACATATATTAAAAAGTTTCATTACATAATAAAAATTATCTTGGATATTTACTTAGGAAGCCATTAACTGGGTTACTTTTTTTTTTGACCCTGCAATCTTTGTCAGCAGTTTGGATTCAAGGACTTTAAATTTAAAATTTCCTATTGATCTCCTGTAGGTCTTGGCATCCTTCTTATTTCTTCTGGCCATATGCCAGCTCTTTAGGCTTAAAATTAATTTGGAGGAGAGGAATCACTTAAACATAATGTAAATGATCTAATACGGTAAACTTTGTAGGCATTCAATAGACTGTGTGTTTGTGTTTGGTTTAGACATGATACTGAAAGCACGTGTTGTAGTATATTAGTATGTATCTACCTGGCACAGGAAAAAAGCATAAATCATGGTACAGTACAAATTTCACAATGACAATCTTCCAGGGAATATCCAAACAAAATTCTAAAAGAAAAATTGTCTGTTGATACAGTATGCTCTGCTGGAAGGTCTTTTGGACATCGACAGACACACAAAAACCATAACAAAAAATGCTTGTGAAATGGAAATAGATACCTTTTGTGCTACTATCATAAAGCTGACACTGCAATCCAAAGATTTTGGTCTTGGTTGCAATTATTTGTGATCCAATTAATTTTAAATGTTCATGACATATGTATTTAACCCTTTGCATGGTTCAGAATGCGACAGAAGGATCTTTTAATGACTGAAGATAAACAGAAACAGAGCAGCCAGCTGTAGCAGTCCTGTTGAGGTATCTCTTGAGATGCTGGGTGTAACACAAAGAAAAATGCTTCATTTTTTTTTTTTTTTGTTTGAATTCTCTCAAACTCCTCTCTCTAAAGTCTTCACTGCTGCTCTTGTTCTGCATAATTGTGTCATAATCATCCTTTCTATTTCCAACTCTGGTTTAAAACACATTTCTTCCTAACAGACTACCAAACATTAAACCTTCTGTGGAAGGATGTAATTGTAGGAATCTTCAGAATGAAGAGCCCTTCTCAGTACCAGTGCTGGGTGACGTTATGGGATGTGGCAGTACTGCAGAACCTCCTCCTCTTATTCCAAGCCTTGCTGGGCAGAGAAAAACTGTTAAGTGCACATTGAACTTAAAGAGTTTTCATCATCATCATCTCATTTACTGTACATTTTGACTGGTCTTCATTTTCCCTTCCTTATGTCATAATACACAGAGCAGCCAGAAATAGCAGTGTGAAAAAATGCTGTTACTATTTGCCCTGGTCATAAACCAGCATAGGCAAAATGAGGTGCTTTCCTATCACTGCATGCAAAGCAGCAAAATACTAGTGTCTTCTGCAGAATTCTGTCATTCTCCCCAGTACATGACACCTGAGTGTTATCAGTCATCCTGGGATCTTGCCTCAGTATTACCTTTGACAGTGTGCAGTGTGCTGTCAGCACAACCAGATCATAAGTGTCTTAACATCCAGTGCTTTAATATTTCTGGTTTTTGGAGTGGGTCAGAACTTGGCTTTTTTAGGTACTTGGGTATTTTCTTCAGTGAAGAAAAAAGGCACTCGTAACTCAGAGCAGTTAGTGCACAATAACACTCCACTGAAGACAGGGCAATTTGTAGGCTGTAAATAAATTAAACATTGAGCTGAAGATCATATAGAAGCCGAATGTGAGCTATGAGTTTCTTTGCTTTTGCTAGGTTTTTACTTTTAGTTAACTAATTCAAGATAAGAACACACCTTTTTTATTATTTTTTTCTTTAAAATTTTTTTTTTTTTAATCCTTAGAGAAGGCAGACCTTGCATTTGACATATCAAAGCAAAGAACATTTAATTCAGGATCCAGATTTTGCAATTTAGGTCCATCTGTGATAAGAACAGAGTGTGAACTCATGGAAATGCTTGTGTGAATTTTTAATAAATTGTCAGTGGTCCATTATGATACAAGCTAGAAAACTGCAAATAAATGCAGCAAGGAGCTACCATACAGACAAGAGGTGTTTCCTTAGCACTGAGTCCAGCCCAGCCCAGCCCAGTGTGCTCCAACAAGGTGCAAGGAGTAACAACTCCCCACAGCAGCATTTGACTCCATCTCACAGAGCTGCTGCAATGTCAGTAATGGGGCATGGTCAGAAGCACTTTGTTCTGTAAGGACAGGACTCAGAACAAACAGTGGGAGAAGCATTTGTATTTAATCTGGTAACCTGATTAAAACTAGTTACCTTATTTTCAACAAACAGATTACATGCTAACAAGTGCAAACATTTGTAGGAGGTTAAATATACCAAAAAAAGCCATGAAGTCTTAAAACAAACAAACAAAAAAAGACATTTCATTTCTTTTTGGTCCACAAATGATTTGCACTGATTTGTCCGTTTTGCCAAGGAAATGAGAAAAGTTCATTTTAGGTCACTGGTTTTTTATTCTGTTATTTGATAATTTTTTGGCAACCTAACCATACAAACAGATACTCATATAGCTCTAGTTTGTAGTTCTGGTGATGGCTGTTTTCCAAGATGTATTTGGAAAACAGTTAGCTCCCACAAATGCATTTATTAGGAAGGGAATTATTATATATTTGGGATTTTGTAATTCTTTCTTACTTCATTGCAGTATTTGGTTTTCAGGATTGCAAGGAAGGAAAAACCTAATCTCTTCAATATGAGGCACACAAATTTGAACTTAATACGCAATGTGAAGAATGAAAATTCCTTTTTTGGGTAGAGTTTGAACACTGCTTGAGTAAATTTTGCAGACACACGGAAGTAATCTGAATTATGTTAAGATATGCAAATAGTTTTCTATGGAAACTAGAAAAAGCTGCAAACTTTAAATCCCAGATGGAGTCCTTATTAAGGAAACCTCATACTTCTGAAAATCCTATTTCTCCATCTGCTTGTAATATCTTTCAAGTGTCTCTCTGTATAATTGTACTGATGATTTCTCTGGGTCACATTCTTTACTGTTTATTGCATAATTCCACTCCTTCCCCAAAAATGCAAACATTCACCTTATCAGTCAGCAAGGACTAAATTCAATTTCTTTGCTGATCTGAGCAGGAGAAAGTGATATATTTGCGGCACTGCAGCAGAAACTCCACCAAGGCAGCGTGCAGCTTGAAACTCACTTCTTCCTCAAACTCTCTGCAGAGAGAAGTTTTGTTCTGGGGACCCTGTCCCATCCTTGTGGTCTGACTCATTCTGACTCACTGAGTTTGAGAAAGCATCAGCTATACTCCTTTCTGGGAAACTGCAAAGAAGGAACAATCGTGCTCCAAATAAATACAAATAAGTGAGCGACAAGCATCTGGGAAAAAGCAGTTTAGAGAAGTGAGAAATTATTTATTGTCATCCAGTATTCAGCTACAGTGTAATTCTGGTTGCTATCTTATTTTTCTTTCCTGACCAAGGGAATCAAGTTTATAAGTTGTGAACCCAAGCTCAGTACAGGATTTCAGAAAATGAGAGGACACATTTGGTTAAATTTCTATTTCAAACTGTTGTTTAGAGGTTTTTATCCAGCCATTTCAGTTTAAGAATGCAAGCAATTTCATTGACTTCAGTACATTCTTCAAGTGCATTAGCTTAAGCCTTGGCTGATTTACTTGGAGAAATGTTATGTTTTCTCAAACAACATTCTTGCTTCTCACTTTATTTATTTGCTTGCATGTTCCTGAGAAGATAATACAAAAGCCAGAGGTTCATCCTCCTGATATTAAAAAACCCAAATCAGTACCTACTAGAAACTGCTTGCACTAGGTGACAGCTTTTAACAGGGAACGTTACAGACCTGTGGAAATAAAATAACTGCACCTGCCCTGAGCACGGCGATAGAAGGAGGGTGCCAGCTGCTAAGGAGCCCTCAGCTTTTCCAGCTTTCATAGGGTGCACACAGGAGGTGCTGGCTGTTCACTGGGGATCCCCCACTTGGAACTGTAGGTCGAGATACTGCATTTTTCTGGGTATAAAAGCTGTATTTCATGTAAAGCCTGCAACCTTCATGTTGTAAAGCCTGCAACCTCTGTAGTAGCCAGATGGTGTCAGTCTTGTATTGAAGCTTTATAATTACTCTCCCCTGGTGCTCACTAGAACATAATAAATTCGACTGTTCAGATTTTTTTTTTTTTCACCTGTACTTGCCTAACGGAAAAAAAAAAAAAAAAAAGAAAAAAAGAAAAGGGAGTGACTTGCCAAAATCTGCTGTGAGCAGGTCACACAGACTGTCCTTGAATTGCAGTTAGCTTTTGCAGACCCGAGTACAAAATCCGCATTTCCTTAAAACTGAGAGCTTTTCTCTGAAAAATTGCCTGATCTGTCTGTCTTGATTTCTTTGTCAGAATGACCGACTCTTGCAGAAATGCTTCCTATCAGAGAGAGACACAGAAAATAAAGAGTGCTTGCAAGACTTTAAATGGACTAAACCTGCCCAGAATTGGAAAAAAACAACAGCAGTGAATGACAGATCATTTTAAGGCAGGCACCACTACCAATAAAAAGAATTCTCATAATATGCAGAGCTACAACACATTGCTGAAATGGTAATTATTATACAATCCATTCGTTAATGCAAACATTATGGGCTTTTGGATGAGCTGTAAAACCAAGTTCTTGGCCACACTTAACCTTCAGAAGTGCTTTGGCACTTTGGCCAAGAGCTGGGGTGTTAACAAAAGGGCTCTGTCCAAATTCCATTTTGGTAACTGTATTTTGCTTAACTGACATTTGCATGTAATTTAGTTATTATAGTTAGATACATTATTATTCCTTGCTTGTCTCACACTGTAGTACAAAGCTGCTGTATTAAGCGTTAGTGCTGTCTTGCCAGGGGGTTTTGATAATCCAGAGACCAGCAAAGGGATTCCTGTTAGTACCAGAACAGGACTTGTGGTCAGTGTTTTGGAAGTTTGGAGTGAAAGTGCTCTATAAATAAATGTCCATAACCAAAACTCTGTTTCAAATATCACAGATACCTTGGAAGCCTTGGCATTTGCTGGTGATGCTGAACCCCTGAGACTGTTGACAATGTTAAGGGAGTTGATTAGCATCCCTGCTGAGCCCTGAACAAATAAAACAAGAGAACTGGTAAGAGTGCTAATGAAATATATGCTATGTGTATTTTTCTTAGTTGAATTTAAACTATTTATTTTCAAAAGTATCCATTTTGCAGTCTATCCAAAGTCTGTACACTGCTTCAAATCTGAGCAAATTGTCTCCAGAAGCAGACTTGGCAGTGTCCCTTGTCATTTCTTCTGTGAGGACTGGGTAGGGATTTGTGTTCTTACTACCTTGTTTTTCAGATAGGACATTTTGGAGAGCGTCTTTAGGAAATTTACCTCATCTCCTTGGGAAGGTTACTCCCTCACTGGATTCTCTGGAAGAGGAATGTTTTGCTGCCTATCTTTCACGTACATCATCTTAAATATTGTGATTAGAGCTGTATTAGATAATCATCATGGTAGCCAAGGCTCCTCAGAGCACGGTTCTGCAGAACTTTGTTTGGGGCAGTCTGGTCTGCACAGCAGTGCGAAGGCAGAGGAGGATCTGCCCACAGCAGCTGGCAGAGGGTGAGCCCAAGCCAGTGTAGTTACTGCAGAGTCCTGCAGTCCCTCTTGCCTTCTCAGCCTTCTGGAGGGCCATGTGTGTACCAATGAAATGATCATGGCTGCAGTGAGGGTTGGGGTGTTCTCCTGCAACTGCCCACAGTGTCTGTCAGCCAAGCTCATGGCATGTGTTTGAACTACCCAGCGCTCTCCCAGGTGGTACCTGGGCTTATTTCCTGGCATAACATGAGCCTGGAACAGGTCTCCCTCTGTGGCAGAAAGGATAGGACCACTCTGCTGTGGAGGGGCAGAGAAGCAAGCTGAGGGGACATGACCACTGCAGAGCTGGTTATGTCTATATTTTGAGGGCAGAAAGAGAACTGGAGATGAAACCAAGTTGTGAATACCAAATCCTTGTGGTTGTGTCTTGTGGGTCAGGGTTGTGCTTGGGTCTCCTCATGATATTTCAGTCCTGAGGAATCAAGACAAGTGGAACAGGGGAAGACACAGCAAAATTTTTCCTGGTCCATGGATTATATGTCTGGTTCTGCCTGATGTAGAGAGCCATACAAGAGACTACAGCAGCCGGGTTGGTTTGTGCAGGAAAGCTGAGACCTGTCAGCTCTGTGTAACAGAGCTGGGACCTCTTTAAGACTAAGCAGGCCAGGGAGACAGGGAATTCTGTGACAACTGTGCTCTCACAGCTTGCATGCACCAAGGCAGAGGACTCCTCTGCAGCTGCTTTTCTCCTCTTGCCGTAGTGAACCTCTTTGTTAGTCTGTATTTGGCTTGCCCATTTTATGCCTCTGGAGAAATGGTGACACTTGTCCCTTCACAGAACGACATCAGTGAGGACTTCCAGTCACTGACAGTTCATAGGCAGCATCACCATGTGCATCATGGGAGCTGGAGATGAAGCCGTTGGTTTCCAGTTCTCCCTGTTGTATCTTGCCACTGTGAAATGCATTGTTCTCTTCAGTAGCAATGACCTCCATTCCCCCCCTCTTTCTATCCATAAAAACATTATACCAGGCTTGGCATTCTGTTATTTAGTCTTCTGTCTCACTGAAAATATCATGGAACAAGCAGTGAAAGCTGGTACTGTGTTGTATATAGAGAAAAAGTGATATTTTATGAATTTTATGATGTAAAGTGTCACTTCCAGTAAGTAGTTCTCAGTTCATCATGCTTGTTGCTATGCAGAATGCGGGGAAATGCTGACTTTCACACAAGTGAGTTTAAAATGTACTTTATGTGTTATAAAGTCAAAAGCACAACTTGTTTCCAAGTGGAAATAAATACAGAGAAAACTTATTATGAAGAATGGAAACTAGAGGATTCTGATTTTCTCTTTTGCTTTGCTGGAGTTTGATTTCTTCTCCCAGGGGTGCTACTGTAAGAGTTATAATCTAGTAGTGCCCTATTTGTGGCTTTGGTGAGAGTCCTAAGAAACCCTTGTCTTCCTGGATTACTTTTTCCATTGAGTTTATAAGGCTAAAAAAGGGTCTTCCCAACTCATTTATATTCTTGAAATCACAGAAAATGTAAACAAAAGCGTATATTCTGCTTCTGCCTTACTGTGATGCAACTCTACAGGAACTCCCTTTGCTTCCAAGTAGTTTATCTGGATCTACATAAGTGCAAATCAGACCAGAGTTAGGCCACTAAAAATGGAACTCATTTAGACATTGCCTTAGCATGCCTGACATTAATGATCTCACTTTATTTAGAGAACTAGCCAGCTCTCTTCCAACTTAATTTCCTTTAGCTTTTTTTAATGTTCCCTAGTGGTAATATGGCTTGAGATGATGGGTTACCTTACCCAGCAATGCAGGATGCAGAGTGACAGAAAACATTGAAACAGTGGGAGAGTGCTGGCTAACACTGACGGTAAAAGTACCATCCACACCCTACGAGTGCCTGAATCAGAGAAGACATATTTTCCAAACATGCAGTACAAATTAGAAAAAGGTCTTTTATGCCTTTGTTATTGCCGATGCTGTAGAGCAAAGAAATTAGCAAATTGAAACCAAGGGCCCTTCCCAGAACAAGCTCTTCCTTATCACAGGACATACCACACTTGAGATGCCCTTGTCACATCTCAGCTTGCTTTTGGTTTTCGCAGGTCAGAATGAGCTTATCTGTGATTTTTTCATGTTTACTCAAGCTCTCAGCTTGATAGTGATGCACGACTGATACTTGGGTGGTGCCACATTCCAGGAGATTTGTAAAGTAAATAAGAGAGAGAGACCTTTAATTTTATGAAGTTAGTTTTGGAGCTTTGCTTTCCACAGCCATTGCTATAAAACCTGCAGGCAGCAACTTCAGCCCCATTTGGAGTCATTTGTGCTCTGCTGGCAATGCAGAGGGTCCCATAAGCTGCCATCAGCAGCTAGATGGGAATATTTTCTGTCTGCATGTTGTAATTTGGCTGTATCGTTTTATGGACAGAGGAAGACTTGTCCATATATACTGGGACAGCTTCTATAGGGAACATGGTATGGAACGCTGGCTGTTCAGCATGGGTTAGACAGCCCTGAGACATGTCCAGATCACACTGAGGACAGAGTCAGTTTGGAACAACCCCCTGAACAAGGAAGTTGCAAGAAGTTTTGCTTTCTTTGCTATTGCATGGCTTCTCTGTGTACTTGTTGGAAACAGCCAAGGAAGGAGCTTCATATCTTCTGTTACTACATTCTGAAGTACTTTCAATAAAGTATAATTTGATTTTCCTATCTAAGGACCTTGAATGACCATGTTTTAGTTGAATTTTTAGTTTCAAAGTAAAAGAATCTAGCTGAAATAAATGATTTATTTGGAAACATGAATCCCTGATGTCTTTTGTTTTTATAAATTCTTTTGTTACAGTGTAATTTTGAGAGCCTTATAATTGCCACGTGAACTTCCAGGATGGCTGGAGCTTTACAAAGATATAATGAAGGTGTTTTTATTTTGAAACAGTGGACATGTTTTTGTTATGAATTTCTTTGATTATTTTTGGAAGACAAACTAATGGACATGAATTTTGCTTGGTGTTTACACAGAAAACAAAACAAGAAGAGCATCCTCGCTTTTATTAAGGAACTTCTTGTGGTAGTGGTGCAAGAGATCTTAAGTTTTTTTTTTTCAGTTGCTTCTTTATATCTCTCCTAATGGATGGTTTTTCCCATCTTCTAATCACGATTGAGCAAAAAAATCATGAACCAATCGGCTCAATATTTTATTTTTTCTGACATCTGAAAAGGATGGAAGAAATAGCGTACTCACCACCAAGCGATCATACTGCCACTTACCACCTTGTCTTGTTGGTGAAGTCAGCACAGGAAAACTTTGCAGAAGAGGCCTCCTCTCCCATTCACAAGATGCAACATGTATGCAAGGTAAGTTTTTTTCACACAGGAATCCTGGAGTTGTCTGCTTATTGACTAAGAAATCTTCCTTTGACCCGTCCTATCACCATGTTTGCAATGGCCCACCAGGCACTAATTCTTTAACATGCTGTCTCTACAGAAGGTAACCTCTGGTGGGATGTCTGGGTTCCCTGGAACATAACAGCCAGTGTATCCAATGACCTGACCTCCAGGGACATGCACCACATAGGGTTTCTCCCAGACAGAGTGGATTACCCACCCTCTGTCATATTTTCACTATTATACTAACCTCAGAGAACTCAGCCTTCCTATGCATATCTCAGAATTGTGTAGCCTGTACTCAAATGCATGATGTGGTTCTTCAAAAACTCTGTTGCAAGAACACGTAGCTACTTCATTTTAAATGTAGAACATTCCTGATAAACCTATCAGTATTATTTACCATTTGGGTGGAAGGGAAAGACAGGCATGCAGAGAGTCCCATGGATTCCTGTCTGTAAGTACACAAAACCAGACTTTAGGCTCTGTCACTGCAGACCATGAGGTGAAAGTCATAGATATTTTGTCATATTGGGCCATGTCTTCTCTCCACTACACAGTGATGATGCATCGTATCACATCCAAAAATCAGCTGTGGTGGAGGAGCTGTAATTTTGCAGATTTCCATGAGAAGATGAATCACAATGGACTTGCTTATGACAAATTGCTGGGCTACAGAGCTGCGGGAATCTGGCCACATTACAGAGCACAGTGCCAAACCAATTCTAGCCAAAACCAGATGTACTGCCACTGCAGAAGATCTGACCAGAAAAAAAAAGAAAAAAAAAGGTATGACATTTTGTATAACGAAATTAGCAGCCCATTGGTTCATCATCCATGTCTGGAGTTACAGCTCTGCCTTTCAGTTGTGTTGCTGGAGAAGTGGATCACACACCTCCTGAAGAAGCAGCGCAAAATTGGATGAAATAATGCAGTGAAATGAGTGAATAGTAGGTCTATATTAGTGAGTATTGTTTCCTCTGGTAACTGGTCTGGCCCATGGGAATACTGAGTTCCCAGTGATCCCTGTGAACATCGTACCTCTCTGTCTCCCTAAAGAACACCCACAAATTCCTTACACCAGATAAATAAAAGGAACTAAAGCACCTAACAATAAAGTACTTGTCCTCATTACTGTATACCTTAACTCACTGTTAGGCATTCAAATGCTGTGGAGAGACTTCCAAAACCACTAGTATGCTGAGTGCACTGCATACTGCAGGGCATGCTGAAGATGGGGTCATGTCTAAATCTAGATGCTTATTCTCCTTTTATAGAAATACACACAAAATTGCTCTGGAGATAAACATTTTTCTTTCTACACATGCATGGAAGAGGAGGCGTAGCAACAATTGATTACAGCTTTAGTCCAGAGAGTTGAAGACTTTCGTTGTATTGTGGCAGTAGTCTGTGGTGGTTTGAACTTCCACTTCTCTAGCGAAAGGCTTTTCCATAGCTTGATGCCTGTGGTATGAGGAAATATTTTGCCTTGAACCCAGTGATATGTTTAGTCTGAAGAAGCTTAACATTAGAGGAAGTGGTTGGGATTTAGGCATCCCTCTCCCCTTGGGAGTAGGTATTACTGAGACTGAGAAATTAAATTCCACCAATATCTGAGTCTTAGAGTGTAGTAGACTTTCCCTAGCTCACAGACTCTAGGAGAGCTGGGTCCTGCTGATACCAAGTAAGGGTCATCATTTAGCAATTGTCCACCCAAAAAATGACATCAAAAAATCCAATCACAAGCCACATGGCAAGAAGAATTTTATGTAAGTGATAAGGTCCATACTACTCTCACTTCAGCATGTTCCAGTAGGGCTTGTGAGTGGATGACTCTGACCATTTCTTTCATAGGAATCATCTTTACTGTTTACACAATGATTTGTTTTATGCGCCTTGTTTTTCACACTTATTGGTAAAGTTTAATAATAGTATGCTGCAAGAGTGCATGGAAAATCTGATTACTGAAATTTCTTACTCAAGCAAATTTTAGCTTTTAAAAAAGAATTGTCTTTTCAGGGCTTTGTCATAAATGTTTTTCTCCTTTTCAAAGTGCCGGTGATATTATTACCTAGTAAAACCAGAAAGTGGGACAAAATGCTGTGCAACTGAAAAATGAGATTAAGACTCTCTAGGAAAACTCAATGTTTTCCTGTCTTTCTGTGTTGTGGTTAGACAGGAAGGCTGGTGGGCAGGTATATTTTCATCAGGAAGGTATATTTTCATCATAGTCTCTGTGATGCTCATATTAACAATCACGAGATCATTAAAATTAGAATGGTGAGAGAAATCAGAGCATTACTCTTCATGTTGACCATTGAGCTGCTGCTTTCAAAACAAATACTCTGTCCTAATAGACCATTAGGTATACCAGAAGGCAACCATAGTAAGATTTACAGAACAGACAGGCAACAGTATTGCTCTTAAACCAACTGTGAACAAGGGTAAGAAACCTGAGTACAGATAGGAGCAAACAGCTGAATAACCAAGAAGAAAGGAAAATGGAAGAAACAAGGATGTGGAAGTATTATTCGGTGTACATTTAGTGTAAGTCTCAGTGCAAATCACTGGGCTTATAATGGAGGTTGGCAAACCTTCTAAATTATGAACCAGAGTATTCCAGACACCCTCTGTAATTCTTTCCATCAATACTAAAGAGATACTAGAGTGGTATTGCTCTGTCTGATAAATGTGGATAATTCTTAAAGGAATATTGTTTATCTGGAAACTTGTTAAAAAGTATTTCTGCTTTTTAGTTGTGTGTTGTTGCTTATAACTGAAACAGTCCTCATTTAAAAAAATACAGATCAAAACTCATTTTAAGTTATGCAAACACTATTTTTGTCGTTTGAGTTCATGTAACAAAAATCGATTCTGAATTTTTTGGCAGAAACCCAGAAATAATTACTTGAGTTTTACACACACATTTTCAAGAGTCTTATCTGGCATCCATAAATATCAGTGGAAATTTAATTTTTGCATGAAATTGTGTTACACTGTATCCATGTAATATTTTAAAACATGCCAAAGGCTGTTGGAGTGCATTTTAGGACTTTTTAGCAATACTGTCAATCTGAATAAAATTTAAAAAAAAAAAGATGGAACCATATTGGAGGCTGTTTTCAATAACAAAAAGTTGTTGTCAGCTTGGTGTGGAAGATCCTGTGGAAAAACATGAGCAATGGTTTTCAAGTGGTTACTGAGTTTGCAGTTTTAGTAGGTACTGAGGGTTCAAATTCAGATCCAAACTTAGTGATGCAGAATCAGCTTTGCCATAAATTCAAGTATACCAAGGTCCAAGAAGGTTTAGTCCTAATTCTAAATATCAGAATGAAGGTGCATCTTTAAGCTTGATAAAACTCCTAAGGTCTTGTTGACATTGCACAGTGCTGTCGAGGGGGAGTGACTTCATAAAATGCACTAATAGAAAAAGGTAAACTGAATGAGCTAACA
The DNA here is from genome assembly GCF_964273445.1 of Streptopelia decaocto. Lineage (NCBI taxonomy): Eukaryota > Metazoa > Chordata > Aves > Columbiformes > Columbidae > Streptopelia > Streptopelia decaocto. The sequence continues at coordinate 20,474,119 of NC_138663.1, forward strand.
TAAAATCAGTGTAATGGCAAGAGAATTGGGTGCTTTTTTACATGAAGGTTTAAATAATTCATTTTCTTCTTCTTCCATTTTTGACATCTCAGCCCAGCTCAGGCAAAAGTGTGGGCTGAGAAGACAGCTACACTAGGTAGGCAGCCAATTAGAACAAACTTTCATAAAAGAGCAGGATGATTTTTCAGGACAGGCGTCGTTTTTTCTGAGCACCAATATAACTTCCTAAATGTCTCACAGATGCAGACTGAAAGAAATTGCATCCCCTTTCCAGTAAAAATATCTTAGCCACCTCAAAGAAGAAACCATCTGGAGGCTTACTCACTTTGGGGGATGCTGAGTTAATTGAGTGAAAGTCCAAATAACTCTTTAGGAAAGACATGCTGAGGAACAGCATGATTTAAAGTAATGTATCTCCAAAAGAATTTGCTTAAGTATTATTATTACCTAATCAGCTGTATTATCACCATACTTGGGAAGCCTAGTCATAGACCAGAGATCATTTTGCAGGACTGTAAAAAGGAATTTAATGAGTGCTGTTATTTGTATTACACTAAAAAGTCTGTCAAAATCCAGTAATATTTCAAAAATAAAATCAATACTGTTAGTTACATTTTGCCCTGGCAGCCCCATTTTCAGACTAGTTTAAGGCAGCTTTCAGGCAGTTTAAGAAATGTTTTCATGTAGTTTAAGAAAATAATATTCACAAAGCCTCTGAAATGATCTCTGAATTAACATATATGACTCCCACTAAAATCAGCTGAAAGTTTCCAACCAAGTTTCTATATGCTGCTTTGAAAACCAAAGGGCTTCTTTGAAAACCAGAAGGCTGAAAAGTCAGAGTATTATAGATTTTTATCCACATGATTTTCATTACGTTTAATGGAAGTCATACAGGTAAACAAAATGTTTCTAAGAGGGGTTGGAGGATGAAACATACATCAGGCCAGCCACTGGTCAATGCTGGGGCCAATACCTCTGAGTCCCTTCATTAAGGATCTGGATGATGGGACAGGATTCACCCTCAGCAAGTCTGCAGATGATACAAAACTGGGAGGAGTGGTTAATAGACCAGGTGGATGTTCTGCCATCAGAGGGACCTCACCTGGTGAGAGCAATGGACCAATAGGAACCTAATGAACTTCAGGAATGGGGAAATGCCAAATCCTGCACCTAGAAAGAAAAAGCCCAAGTACCAGCACAGACTGGAGGCTGACCAACTGGAAAACAGATTGGCAGAAAGCCTTGGGTGTCCTTATAGATACCAAGCTGATGGTGAGCCATCTATGTGTCCTGGGAACAAAGCAGGACCTGGGCTGCATTAGGCAGAGTGGTGCCAGCAGGTTAAGGGATGATTGCCAGCTTTTCAAGTGAAGAGGTAAATGAACATGAACACTCTCGTGTTCAAAGAGGTGACTCCATCTGCCTGGAGGAGAGTATGAGCTATGACTGAAATGGGCAGCACAGACATCCACCCAAGATCCTCGGGAATAATATGAGATTACCAGTTCTCTGGTTTGTAGCTTTCCTGGCCGTGTTTCTCCTGGCTTTGCTGGTTGCTGTTGGGAACTGCTCTGCCTTTTCAGACCTGTCTACATGTTCAGAGATATATTTGGCTGATAAGTTTTGAGAGTTTTTCTACTTCGAAGTGGCGACACTGTGTTGAGGGGGTGCTGAGATCTTTCAATTCAGAAATCTATGGTACCATTTAGACAATTTACAGATCATTCCTCAGACTTCTGTCTTCAGCCTGGAATCTCATCAGCCCTGAGTACTGTAGATTCCTTGTGTTTGCAATCTCTGTGCCAAGAACTGACAGTGTAGGAGACAGAGGACTGTCTTCAGAAGACAGTCTTCTCACTGGCTGCTAGGGCAGGATCTATGCTTTGAATTTTTTTTCTGCCTGGCCCCTGCTATTGCCACCTTGGCTTTTTGCGTAGTATGAAAGGAGTAAATTTTACCATGTCACCTATTATACAAATAAATGAAATTTAAAAACCTAAATATATTTGAGGATCTATGTCTTATAGCTTCTGGTTGATATCTGTAACTGGATTAGGAAAACAGACTTAGAAGTATATTGTGCTGTCCAATTGTATTTTTTAAAAAAAATAAGTTTCAGCCCACAGATTGTAATAGCCTAGCAGTTAGCATAATTAGGAATTAATGGAGAAAAGTTCAGTTCTCTTTGCTGCCTGAGAATGTCAAAACCAAGGATAGACATCAGCTCCTAATGGTTGCTGTGAGTAGGACTCTTTCTTACATTAAAATTGCTGCAAAGAAAATCAATAATATTTTCCCCAGTGAGAGAAGACTAACTCTGTAAAATGGATTAAAGCTTCCAAATGGGGGAGGAGTGCTTAGACTGGGCCCAGTAGCTGAAATCCCTCTATTACTGGATTGTTTTCTGCAGCAATCTGAAAGCAAAGCCAATTTTGCTCTAGACTTGTAGGTTTTGCAGCCTTCTAGTCTTTCCAGGATTGGCTTGTTCAAAAGGAGAAATCGCTCAACTCCAGACACATATGGCTCATAGTACCTTTGCTTCTACCTTTTGTATTCTTCCGATCATTGATTTGTCTTTTTATTATTTGAATACTTTCAAGAAAGAACTGTGATGTCTCCTGTGTCCTGTACACAGCCTACTACACAGTCAGTATGGTGGGAAACAAGCAGAACTAAGAATACATCTCAGAAAAAATCAAAGCACAGCGTATCTGAGGTCCACAGGTGCACCCTCCTTTTCCTCAGCTTGGCTTCCTCACAAACTGGAAAATTGCTGCTGTGTCCATGTGCTCTGCTGGATGGATGCAGTCCTAGTCTGTAGAACCATTTAGAGCATAATAAACACCTTCCAAAGAAAACCTGGATACACAGGTGGGAGGTTACATAGCAAGGTCTTATCTTGACCTGAAGACCAGAAACAAGGAAGTACTATCCTTCCATCTAAACTCAAAATTGTATTTTACTGTGGATAAAAAGTGAATCCAAAGAGCTGTGTCACCTGTCAAGATGTCTCTTCAGGTGCATTGAATGGCTGCAATTTAAAGGACAGGTATTTTTCTTCTTTAAGCTTGCACAGAATTTGTAAAACCTATAACAGTGGCAAATCATTTATAGATTGAGAAGGAAAGAGGGAAGGAAACCATTCCAAAAAAACAAGTAAAGTCAAGTGGTAGAGCAAGAAGCAGGTGGGAATGAGGGAGAGGGAGCAGTGAGAGTGAAAAGACATCAGAAAGGGAAAATTATACATTAAAAGCAGGGGTGAATTGAGGAAGGAGGAAATGGGGAGGAGGTGCTTGCAGAAAAGGAGAAGGGGAGATGGAAACAAACAGAGAAGGATAGTAGGGTATCTGGAACATGAAAGGAGAAGAGGAAAATGGAGGAAGAAGGTGACCAAAGGGAAAGAAAGAAAGAAAGAAGAAATATGTGCTAGAGGCCAACCAAAGGAATGAGAGAATCCTGAAGCAAGTGGATGTATGGAGAGAAGGAGGCAATCACAGGAAAAGAAGGGGTGTAAAATGAGAAAGTGAGCAATGGAAGCATGAAGAGAAGAAGAAGAAAAAAGGTGTCATGAAATAGAGCCTCTATATCACTTGGTGGACTTTCAGATGTCAGAATAAAGGTAAATTAACCTCTTCTTAATTTATAAACAGAACTTTTTCGGGGGAAGTTTAGAGGTTATAGCAGAAATAAAAGTTTTTTGTAGAAAATCCAAAATGTCATGATTTTTACAAAAGTTGTGCTGTGCTACATATTGCTTTGTGAAGAGTGCCAAAGTAGAACAAATTACATCAAGCTTTGTGTAGTAATTAGAAAAAGAAAACAGAAACCTGAAATTTTATGACACTGGCAAGAAAGAACAGTCTTATGTACGCAATGGCTTACAAATCTGTGGAAGCTATCATGACCAGTGTCCAGCCCTCACTTCATACATTACTCAGTGTAAAGGATGATGTCACAGAAAGATTAGGTCTAATCCTGGACAAGAAAGCCTTATAATGACTCAACAAGGGGCAGAAAAGAGGGAGCTGAATCAGCTTAAAGTCAGGCTTTATGGGTTTGGATGGAATCAGCATTTCGCATGTGTGGTCACGCTATGTACACAACAACACACTCGGTTCCCATTGATACTCTGTCTGCCACTTCCCTATTCCTGTCTCCCATTTTGGCATGCTGCTGGCCTGGTCTCTGCCTGCCACTAACACAAAATAGGAGACCGTACTCCAGGATCGATACAAGGAAAATTTGAATTAACAGCAGAGCTCTTTGCACCACCTAAGTCTCACAGCGCATTGATCAGCGCAAATAGGCAAGGGATAGATCAGGGCAGGCCTTCAGTTTTCATGTGGTAAAAAATGTGGCTGCTAGATAAACCATCTTAATTTCTCAAGTTCTGCTGGTAGCCTTTGAATCTTCTGTTTAACAAAGCATAGCCATAGTTCTAAGTGACCAAATATGCTTGCCTGCTTAATGATTGGTGTGGATTACCAGCTGGTTCTTCCAATCTCAGAGCTCTGCTCAGCCCAGCTGAATCGCAGCAAGAGGACAGACAGGTCTTTCTAGAAAGGATACTTCTGCAATTTGTATAAAAGTTATCAATGAGCCATGGAACATCTTTGAAACAAGCCCCTTAGTCAGATCATCTCTTAGGTGTGAATCAGCTAGGTAGTAAGGTGTTCAGAACACCACTGGTTCAGCATTACCCGAATCAGAAGCAAAAGGTGGGTGATTTGAGTGTTATCTGAAATGGCCATTGCAAAATGGGATTATTCTTATGCCTGATACTGAAGAAATCTTTTTCGTATTGAAATGAAAGCAAATCGCAGAGATTTATAGAACATTTAACTACCTTTTATTGGAAAAACACCAGAATCCTGCTTGAGGAGGCAACAAATGGAAAAATAATTTGCAGCTCATCATGGCTCTGATACTTCCTTAATTATTTATTTTGGAAAGTAATACAAAAATGAGTAATAATTGTTGCAGAGGTGATTTAGTTTCTGTTTTGGGGAGGTATTATTTTAAAGTTTCCTTTACATTTTAAGCAGATTAAGAAATGGAGACACTGGAGATATATTACAATGTAATGTTTCTTTACTCACACAGTTTCCAGTCTCCAAAAACAAGAGCCTCATTGAAAGGTGCTGTTTAGGCAAAACAGATTTTTAAAAGGCGTGCAATTTTATTTCAAAAGTTTGCTAGAAAATGTAGGGACTGCTATAAAAGCTCTGTTTTGCAACTGCCATTTAAATCTTTAAAAAGGAGGGCCAAAACTGCCCTAGGTATAACTCTCCTAAAGTGAATGTGACAGTTGGAATTAATTTGGTCCATTATTTTCATGGCTAGTTGCTCAATTTTTAAATTACTATTGCAAGTCTTGGATGTATAAGAAAAGAGTACAGGAAGGAGATTCTAGCACATGGAATAAAAAAGAGATACTTTTTTTTCCTTCCACTGAGGAAGTATGCAATCACACAATATTTCACAGTTAAAATATTGCGCAAACTGGAAGAAATGTAGATATAAAAATCAATGACAATGATTAGATGACAGCTCTTCATCACCTTTTGCACAACAGCTTTGACATTCCACTCACTTTCCAGTGGACAGTTGTCAATCCAACTGTCAAAACCACATCTCAGCTGGAAGAGTTTTGCATAGAGAGACTACAGGCCTCTGCCTGAGGACATGGGGGAATCCAGGATTCCGGGCACATGGACAGGAAGTTGCGTTCTCTTTGTGTGGTCCCCCAACAGAGGATAATATTTGGAGTCAGTCTAGTGACTGGTGATCCTTTCCTCACTATGGAAAGGTGTTCTGGCAGGGGTGTCTCCCTTCTCTCTTCTCTGTCCAGTTGCAGAGTTTTTTCTTGCTTCATCATGAGTTCCTGGCTTTTCAGAGGAGACAGAATGAATATTCATCAGGAACTGGTAAATTGCTGTGACAGCACATCATAATCCCTCCTATAAAGCTGTCTTAGGTTATTGAACCATTGTCTCCTGTCCAAGTATAAAGGACAAACAGAGAAAAACACTTAACCATTGTGTGTTTCCAAGAATGATCCAGAAGAAATTTTGCAGCACTGATAGTAAAAAAAAAAAAAAAAATTAAAAAATCAAAACAAGGGCAAATCCACAAAATGACTCAGGGTTGATCCAATAAAGAGTTAAGGAAGTTCTGGAGAAGCTTGGGTGTAGCTGAGTGTAATTATGATCCCTAAATCCCATGCTCAGCTGCAGCTAACCCAATATAGATACCTAAACTCACCAGGGGCCTCTTGGTTTGATGTTAAACATTACTATTATGAGAATTCAGTTCTATGCAGCCCATCTCGGATTGCCCCAATATAAGGAGCTCAGCAGCTGATTCAACACTTGATCAGGTTTCAGAAATAGGAATTTTCCCTTAAGTCTGTCTTTAACTTGAAAAATATTCTCAGAATTCCTAGCAAACACAAAGAATAGTGTGTTGCATGAAAAATACAATTATGTGTATTTTTTAAAAGGAATCAGAAAGGAATGTTTAAATTTCTTCATACTATAAGACAGAATTTTTAATACTTGCAATACTTCCTTGGCTAGACTGAGAAAGTTCAAAGTCAAGTCTTTCATTATTCAATTGAGCCTCAGAACTCTTCAGCTGTAGGTTGCTCTGTGGTTCTTGATGCATCTTCTTGAGTTGAAGCTGGAATATGTCACAGGTAAAAAAAAAATTAAAAAAGACTAGCATAATAAAAAATAAAAGAGCACAATACATGGCTCAATCCTGAAAATTAGGGGCTATAAAATAAACATCACAGGGAGGAGAAAGATTTATTGATTCTGGTTATCATTTTCAGGAATGTTTGTTTATCCGGCAACTACTTAATATGAAAACAAGAGGAGAAATGGGTTTGAATTCCCATTGGCTGAAGAGGAAAATGAATCTTGATGCTCATACTTCTTGGATAAATACCTTTGTTTTGAGTTTGTGTGGCAAGGTTATGGCAGCAAGGGGCTACAGGGATGGCTTCTGTGAGAAGTTGCTAGAAGCTTTTGCTATGTCTGATAGAGCCAATGCCAATGTCAGCTGGCTCCGAGGTGCTGGCCAAGGCTGAGCCCATCAGCAATGGGGGTAGCACCTTGAGGATAACATAGTTAAGGGGGAAAAAAAGTCTAGGGAAGGCCAGCTAGAGAAGTGAAGTTAGAATATGTGAAACAACTCTGCAGACACCAAGGTCAGTGAAGAAGGAGGTGCAGGAGGTGCTCCGGGCACGTGACCATGGTGAGACCAGCTGTCCCCCTTCAGCCCATGAAAGACCATGGTGGAGTATATTTCTATCAGCAGCCTGTGGAGGACCCCATGCTGGAGCAGGGGCTTGTCCAAAGGAGGCTGTGACACCAATGGAAGCCCACACTGGAGCAGGTTCCTGACAGGACCTGTGGCCCCATGGGGGACCCAGGCTGGAGCAATCTGCTCCTGAAGGACTGCACCCTGTGGAAGGGGACCATGCTGGAATATTTTCTGAAGAGTTGTGGGACATGGGACAGATTCACATTGGAGAAGTTTGTGGAGAACTGCCTCCTGTGGGTGGGACTCCCTGCTGGATCAGGGGAAGAGTGTGAGAAGGAAGGAGCAGCAGAGACGCTGTGTGATGAACTGACTACAATCCCTATTCCACATCCCCTTGGGCCACTCAGGCTGAGGAGGTAGAGAAAACGGAGTGAGGTTAAACCTGGGAAGAAGAGAGGGGTGAGGGGAAGGTGTTTTAAGATTTGTTTTTATTTCTCATTATCCTGTTCTGATTTGATTTGTAATATATTAAACTAATTTCCCCAAGTCAAGTCAGTTTTACCCATGATGGCAACTGCTGAGTGAATCTCTCTCTGTTATCACAACTCACGAGCCTTTTGTCATATTTTTCTGCCCCTATCCAGCTGAGGGAGTATGATAGAGTGGCTTGGTGGGCACCCTGGTGCCCAGCTAGGTTCAGCCCACCACAACCGTAAAATGCTGGCTTGGACATTCCAAAGTTTTGTTCCTGGGGGGACATTCACTAGGCTGTGGAAAGAGGAATACAACAGAAATCCATTAACACCATTGTAAGGTGCTATTTCTTACAAAACCAAAATTGTAACTAGGAGAACTCATGTTTTTGAGTTACTTTACTACTTATCTCATGAGACAATTTGGATACAAAAGCTTTTGCTCTGGGATTGACTGAGTCAAAGCAATTTAAGTGTATATCTCAATTTTTTCTTCCATTAGCCTCTCCACTGAAGTTCTACCCTTGGTCACAGCATTAGATTGGGATCATGGTCAACTGGTGCCAGATTCAGCTGTTTCAGAAACACATGACAGGGAAGACCAAAGGGTCAGGATTAATTTCCAATGACTCTGTAACAGTAAGTCTTCTTCCACTCCCCAAACCTCTGGCATTTCATACAGTTTGCCTCTTATTTCACTTTTTCCTTAACATTCATTGCTGGATCTCTCAGGTCAAAACACTTCGATGCTCTGAGCTTGTCCTTCTGATATCCTGCATCACAGTCATCCCCATGGTGCCTCCAGCTTTGCCTGACACATGCAGCTTCTTGCTCTCCTAGTTGTAGTGAGCATGCTTGGGGTCTTGGTGAGAGGAAACTGCCTATCTTTGCTGCTTGTTCCCAGCTCACCTGCAGGTAAGGGCTATAGAACAGCCCCAAAAAAGGAGAAATCTGCTCCTTTTGACACCTCTGGAAAAGACTCTTGAAGTGATTTCATACTTCAATGCAAAGTAGTAAATGTAATCTTGTAAGTATGCTTTTTACACTGTGTGCTCACACCCACTGGATCAGGCTTCTCAACCAAGAGAGACAGAGAATATGCCCTTTAGGAAACATGATCATGCTTATAAATTAGATTGACTTTGAATTGCTCAGTCCATGTCAGCTCTAGGGGTGCACAAAACTACAGTTTCAGTTTTCCATGGAAACCAGGTTAAAAAAAAAAAAGAAGCTATATAAAACGTTAATGTATTCTTCATTCTTGGACCAAAGTATACATGCCTATGAATATCTATTTCTGAGCAAGTTCCAGTTCCCAGCCAGAAGTCGTTGGTTCTAGAGTTATAATGTGACTGAAAACTTAGACTTAGTTTTGTTTGGTATTTGTAAGACTGGATTTTTGAAATTGCCAAGCATTTCTTTCCAATTTTACTTTTTTTTTCCCTTAGTCAGTGGAATTTAATGAAGATGTATCCAAAAGCAGAATTTTAACTGCTCTGTAATTATTCTGACATAGTAGCAAGAAACTTGATTTTATTATATGGTTCCATTTGTAATTACAATATAATTATTCATGTGTAAATCAGAAATAAGTATATTTTAATTGTAAGTTGGTTTGTGAATTTAAAATGAATCTTTTGGTGCTGTGTGAGGTATATACTGAAACACTAATTCTGAATATTTCAGAACTCAATAGGAATAGATATGTAATTTGAGTATATGGAGCAGTGTAGAGGGTTTTTTTTAGAGTTAAGTAACTACACAGTAACAAACATGTACAGTATCTACTAATTACATTCTGAATTTCTTAAAGAATAATTAGTGGCATTTTCTACTTTGTAAAGTATTTATTTTCATCCTTATGTTTTCCCTGTCCTTGTATCTATTATTGATGACAATTTCATATTTGAGGGTTATTTGAGGTAAAGGAAGGGAATTGCCTGAACTTTCAGGTTATTATTTGAAAATAATTGCAAGAAAATAACAATAAATATTAAGCTTTTGTATGCAACACCTTCAGCTAGGCTATACATACCTTCCTCTACTATCAAAGTCCTGTCCAGGTTGATTTCTGATGAGTTAAATCTGTGTCCAGGATCTCCAGACCGTTTATCTGAGGATAACCTTAGAAAGGGGAGGGCTCAGCTGGAGGCAGAAGTTGATGAGAATATACTGACTCATGACAGTCAGCTGGGGGATAATAAATGGGAAATAAATGAATGGCACCATTTGGGAGATGGGAACCAGGGTGAGAACACTGAGCTGAGGGTTGGAAGCTCAGAGGTTGCAGGAGAGGAAACAGAAATGGGGAATAGAGGGGAACTTAAGGTCTAGGGAAATACTTGATAAAGGGTTTGGAGAAGAATGGTGGCAGATGGGAGAGTTTGCATTCAAAAAGGAGTAGGAAGGCCTTATTTCTCTTGTTTGGGGGTTGCAAGGACTGACTCTGTAGGAAAAAAAGAGATTGGGTTGGTAAAATGTATGGAAAAATAATTGTCAAAGATGAAGTAAATATAAGCAAGGAGAGCTGGGGAGGAAGATGAGTAGCTTTGGTATGGGAGGAAGGTGTTTTGGAATGGCGGAGACCTTGCGAAAGGCCAATGTGGGAGGGGTCACTTGACACAAAAGGTGTTTGGAGGAGTTTTTAGGCAGGAGGGACTGGGGGATTTGAGACCTGGGACAGAAGGGCCTGAGGATAGTAGGGTGTGAGGGGCAGGTTAGGGTTACCAGTCTGGTAAATATTATTATCAGGGCCCTGACAAATATTTTTATCTGGTCCTGATGTTAGAGCAGAGGCATGTACACAGAAAACTACCTCCCTGTTCCTGTGCAAAGAACAGCTCTTCCCTTATTTTCTGTTTGTAGCAATTGCAATAGGCTTGTTTGGACTAAATAACCCAGAGAATACTCATGTAGTCATGAAGGATATGAATTCTGAGTGATCCAGGGAATTATTGTGCATTATTAAAATTCACTACATGAATGTTGATTTGAGAGACTGAAACTTAATGTTTCTGAACTTGTTTCACACAGCAAGTGTGCCTAATAAATCCAAGTTTAAAACCAGACACTCTTCCACACAATGACATACATCACTTTCATATTAACTGTTTCCTTAAATATCTCTGTAGGAAACTGGTCCTAAATCCTTCTGTCAGATCCCAGATCCTTCAGTAGATGGCCAGGTAATCCTACTCTCCATATGCTATGAGCACTGAATTTGCGTAAGTTTATATCCGCACACATCAGTGTTCTATGGTAGCTTTAGTCTGCTTTTCTTTTTGGATAGGGCAACACTGAGCACACTTGAAATCCTGTCCATAATGCACAGTTATTTACAAACCACTTGATACAGAAGTCACAGCACATATTTGTGCTGGCTAACAATCCTTCGTCAATGATGGATGAAGACCAGGTGTCATTTCTGATTCTTTTGGATGTGTCAGCTGCCTCCAGTACTATTGACCATGAACTGACCTGCACTCTGTCAGTCTGGAAGCAAGGACAAATGGGATGAGTTGTGAAGCTCAGAGTCATGCACGGCTTTGAGCCCTGAAGCAGCCTGTCAGTGGACTGAGGAAGGGATCTCTTCTGTGTTTAAAAAAAACCTCAGCTGATTCTTTATTTCACAGATTTTTTTTAATATGTTTGCCTATTAACAATTTGATAATACAGCTTTAGCATTTATCTAGGTCTCTGCTTGCTTGTATCATAAATGTTAATAAATGTTGTAAGCTTATATGAAATGTTTTCTACGAATGTTTTCCCTCACAGTCTTTTGCCTTTAGCTCGTGCTTCCTCCAACTGCTTCAAAAAATAGATGAAAAAAAGCTGTACTCCATATAGCATGCTCAGAAATGTCACCCACCCCCTTACCTTCCCCCAACAAGCAGCCAAACAAGCTTGTCTCTGTTGAACTTGGGGATATGAGGCAGGTTTTATAATTAAAGGTGGAGACAATTCTGCTAGATAACTCCTCTTGTTGGCTCCACTGCCTGCGTCTCTGCTGTTCTGAGCTGTGAGATGTTGCAGCATACTAATTTCCTCCATTCAGTCAGAATTTGGGTTATATACAGCTCCAGGGATCTATTTCATACTAGATATTCCAATTGAAATGACAGGGGAAGAGAGAAGGGAAGGCTATACTTTTCTGTCTCCATTTCTTTATTCTGTGTGGGGCAGCAGAGATATTACCTCAAGTCGCTTCCAGGTTGAAGACCCAAAATCAACAGTCTGAAGTTCACCTGGAACCAGTTGCTAACCACTCAGATGTGGGTTCGTGCACTGCCAGTGTGTATAGCTCTTCTCAGGAAACCTGTGTCAGCCATCAGTCAGAGCCAGTAGGTGAGTTCAGTATCTAGGGACATATAGAGAACTCTGCATCCCAAGGTGAAAAAGTCAGGAGTGGCATCAATACACAGTCTGAAGGGAGCCAACTTCTTGGTCCAACTCCTATGGCAAAGCAAGTTATGCTATGTCTGCTCAACTGTGGGAGGAGTCTGTGTTTAAACTACTAGCCAGGTGCAAATATGAGATAAATAGATACAAACTTCTCCACCCTGTATTTACTGCCCTCAGAGATACAATTAGTCAGAGAGGTAGGTAATTAGGTGGAGAGACAATTAAATCATTAATAGCAAATGCAAATCAGTGCAACACGGGCATCTTGGCTAAGCACTGTGAAGACAGGAAGTTTTGCCTTTTACAAAGAGGCACAGTAGAGGGATTTTTTTCTTTTAAAGATCCAGTTACATGTCAGTGTAATTCTATGGTTAGACATGGCCTATGAAATCCTGCTTTAGTAAGACACAGTTAAATATGTGTCCTACAGCAAGGGAAATAAGCCATTCCCTCATGAATTGCATACATTATATTAATTTCTCTAGTCCTTTGCTGAAGAGAGAAAAATGAAAAAATAATAAGGTAGTTCATTACAAAATTCTGACATTTGTCCACTTGTTGTTGCTGTTTTTGGCCCCTCTTCAGCCAAAGAAAGATGTGAGTGCTGGAAAGCAGATGGATTTCCCTGGGGGACCTGAATTAGTGCTGTGCCACAGCCAACAGCTTCAGCCATTTGGACAAAGTGCTATGTTGTGTCTTCCAGAAGCTGTTCCCAGGGCTTCATAATATTTGATGATTAGACCAGGATTGTTTACTGTAGGGTGGCAGCTACACTCAGTACAAACTTGTCGCTTTATTATGCACTGGCTCAATCTGTTTGTGCAACACTTTACATGTGGTGATAAAGTCCGTGAAACATTGGCCATGGTGTAGTGCTATTTACCAAACTAATAATGTCTCTGTTTTGCTCTTTCCAAAGTACTGAGGATAGATGGATTTCAACTGCCTTGTAGTTTAAAAGCAAGAAAATTACTATGCGTAATCAATTACTACTATCTGGCCTCAAATCTGTTTTGTAAATCTTATAAATCTCCACCCCAGTCTTTGTTCATCACCATCCCCAGTCTTCTCCTCCATCAGCTGTTAGTCAGCACTTCTATGTTTCTTCTCTAAGTTATCTACCCAAGGTGCCAGAGGCAGGTGCAGGAGACAGGTACAGCTGCTCATGATTGTTTTAACATCAGTGCTGTGTTTTCCAGTTGTAAAGTATTTCCAAAGTTTGTTTTCCTTGATGAAATGAAAACAACAAAAAAAACCAAACCTGTTTGTATTCCCATGAACTAGTACCCAACTATTTTTAAACCTAACTTTCACTTATGGTTTTCATCTTAAGGCTTCAGTTGACTGTGTTGCTTTGTTTTAGTTTTGTTTTTCATTATTCTATAATCCTCTGTGTCTTGGTACAACAGGGATTGAGTTTCATTTACGCAGCAAGTTATACAGGGAGTATTACCGCAGCAACTAAGATCCTGATTTATAAGACAAAACATAGCTGCCCCCTCTATTCAGACAAGATTTACAGGTATTTTGCTAATCGTACATCCAGAGTTGCTTTGATTTCCAAATGAAGTGCTGCCTATACTATTAATAGGGCTGTCACCTTGACTGGTGTAAACTCACCCAGCTGTTTTACGTCAATGAAGTGTTGGCTTTTCAATTTCAAAGTTTCCTGCTCTCATCTTCATATGCTCTGAGCAAAAGCACTGCCCTAGAAATTATTACATTAAATGTAATTGCACCTCAGTCTGGCAGGATCAGTATAACTGTTCCTTTGATTTTGTTCTTTGGGTAACAGCCAGGTAGTACTTTTTTCCCTGAGAAAGGATTTTGCCATTAAGGATATAAGGATGTTGTTCTGGCATGAGCTTTTATCGTCACTTTGCCTTTTTTTTTTTTTTTTTTTCTGTTGGTTGGGTGTTTTGTTTGGGTTTGTGTGTGTGTGTATTTTTTTTTAATGTCTGATGTATGGTATTCCATATTACTACATAGCCAGGCAAGAAAAAAATCCCCTCCACAACACAAACATAAGTCTAAGATGGCAGGTTGAAGCCCTGATCAGTTTCAAATTTTCTGTCATGCAAATCAGTCCACACAGTCTCTGTCTTAGCTCCTGAACTGCAAAACAATGCTTATTACAGTGCTACTCCTTCTACTCCCTGCCTTTGTATGCCATTTTCAGGCTATGAAATCTTCAGTTACCCTTCCCTAGTGCAACTGTGGCAAGGGTTTGAATGATATCAGTGTTGGTGCTGGGAGCTTACGTGGATATCCCTATCACAGCAGGAAAATTAGCCCACACCGTGTCTTGATTAAGCTGTGTGCAAATCCAGGAGATGTTAGACAGTTGTGTTGGTGGGTGTTTGTTCTTGTTTAAGAAGTTGTTGTTGCCTTGTTTAAGAAGTTGTTGCCATATTCTCCGGGGAATACGTGGTGAGCAGGCTGATGTAGCATTAGCAGTAATATATCCTGAAGCTTGAAACACCATGGGGAACTTAAAAAATCCCCTCATATCAGAAGTGCCAAACGCATTCTTAAATAAAGACTACGTTCTGGCCTCACATGCACAAAACCTATTTCTAGCCCTCAAAGATGATGAAAGTCACAAAGACTTCACCCTTTTCACTGGAATAAAAAATTCTAGGAGTTCATTGGGATGAACCCTTCCAACTCAGGACATTCTAACCTCTCAACTCCAAAACTTTCTTCTGGTTTGAGGCACTTCTCATTAAAAAAGTAGCAAGAAGGATTACAAAAGTACACTCCTCTGTAAAGGTTGTAAAAAACAATGCCCCAGTTGCAAATGAGTTGCAAATATTGCATTTGCAATATAAGCAGAATTCAGCTCATAGCAAAGACATGCTATGAGACTGCACCAGCTGAGAGCATGCAGGATGGCTACAGGCAGGCTAAAGGTGCTTGGGGTGAAAAGTCCCTGCCCTTGAACTCACAGAGTATTGCATTTTCTACGTCTACGGGAAAAGGAGAGATTGTACAATTCATGATCTACCTTACCATCATAAGAACACCTACTCCAGTTTGACTAATGATAGGCTCTATGTTATGAGTATCCTATGTAAATATAGGTGTGAACCTCATCAAGTCCAGACTTATCTCATGTGTAGGATGGTGAGCATAGGCTTAGGAAATGTGAAGTGAGAGCCAAGCATGTATAGACCTGCACTGTACACAGGTCAGGGTGCTGTGTCAGCCCAGCCTTGATTGTACTGCCCCTGTGCCTTTGTGTTGGTGTCGTGTCATGATGGAGAGGTGATTCCTGGAACAAGAGTCCTGGGTCTTCTATTATGTAGACAATTAGCTTTTCTTGTCCTTGTGTGAGAGTGCTTATCTGTGGTCTGAGCCAGATATTTTCCAGACACACAGACTGGAGAGTGCACTGGCTTGTTGATGGCCAGGGTAGTGAATATGGCTTTCTGGTATGAGAATCATAACACTGATTGATAAAACCTGGGTGAACATTTTCTATGGGTCAGTTACAATGCCTTTGAAATTAGAGGCTGGACCTGTATTCAAAACACACATACGTGGACACCACTTTGTTGAGAGTAAAGCTGTTTAAAAGGGGCTAAGAGTGTTTTGTTTTTTTTTATTGCCGTTTGAATTTTTAAAATCCTTACTGGGTCTTCCTATGCAACAGAGGTCTTATAACTGAAGTGACATAACAACAATAAAGAGCCTTAGAAAAGAAAGGACTGTTACCACCAAGGCTAAGAGTAACATTCTATAATACCATTTTTTTTGTTTGTTCATTTGTTAGATAACATATCTGTAATCCTCAGCTTGCTGATAACTTAGACCAGAGTCATGAATTCTCTTTAAAACCAGTGCATTTTAGTTAAAGAACCTCTTAATGTCCAACACAGTGGTATTTCCAGGAACAGATCAGGTGAGTTTCTATGTTAATTTACTATTCTCAGTCCACCAAAGGCCAGTCACTGATTAAACACACACAGAGGACTAATCAATAAAGAGCCATAACTTTGATCTAATTGGTGCTGATTCTGATTACATAAGTTAATACTCTTAATGAAACATGGCTCTCTTAACTTTTCAGTTTGAAATCCTGTGTTTGAAATGGTTGCTTATTAAAAACATTATGAAATAGCAACAAGGAGTTGCTCTTATTTACTTGTTTCAAATGCTGCAATAGCATACTCTTCTTAACTGGTGTAAGTTTTTGTTTAGAGATTTTTACATGTGACCCAGAAATTATGCTTTGATCTTTCTGTAAATAGCAAATGGCATGATTTCCTAAAGATACACTTTACATCTATTTTGTAATGTTAAAGAGGGCAAGTTGGTGCCCCAGTGTCACAAGATAGGATTGCTGAATTCACTGGTGCCAACTTCCAGCTGTAGCTGATGTAAGAAGAGGCAAAGAAGAGCCAGCACTGGGCATCTGTGTGCTGTCAATCTGCTTTGACCCCGTCTCATAGATGTGTATTTTGTTTTCTTGCTGTGCCGTCAAACATACCTGTTAGCTAGTACTGAACACTTTCTGATTTCAGCTGTCTAAATGGTTTTTAAAAATGGGAAGTCAGCCCTCACCTGCTCCCCACCATAGCTCTAAGTGCTCCTGCATTTAGAAGTGTATCAGTTACCTCTTCATAGTCTTTGTAAATATCAGTTGAAACAAATGAATCCTTCACTGGTTTCGAGCTATCTGCTGTAAAGGATGCGAAGTTGTCCCAGGGTCTCTCTGATGATGTCTGGTGTGGAGAGCTGAAATGTCATTGAATTAGAGGATGGAAGCAGAAATTCACCCTTCCTGGCCAGAATTAGTTTTAGTTTGTGTTGACAGACTTTATACCTTGCTAATCCTTTCATTCTAGTGTTCCTGTAGTTTGGGATGGGCTAAATTGTTCTCCATTAAAAATAAAAATTATAAGACCAATGTCAACGCCTTTCTATATACATCTCACTTCTCTCTTCTCCTGCTTGGTACATACCGTAGTTGTGAACAGATATAGACGGCTTTAGCTATGTGAGTCAGTGTACAAGTTACAGCTGTACTAAGCTTTCTCGTGCCCTCCAGATCTAATCTCTGTCTCACATAGATCAGAGTCATGGTTGAAGCATACCAAAACTCCTTGTTGGATTTTGTGTCCACTAAACAAAAAATAACCTGTGAGTATGGACAGGAGGGAGAAAGGCAGAGGATGAAGTTGATTCAAGTTCCTGCTTAAACTACTGCCAATATGTTTTTTCCTGGTGACTCTCACCTGAAAAATGGTGCCAGAGAAGATCTCAGGAAACTTAGAGAAGATGTTTTCCCCTCTAGTCCCTCTCAGCTGATAGGTAACGTAGCTGTAGCAAGAAGGACATCGGACAGTTTAGCAGAGAAATGCCTGAGGAGTGCTTACTGTTATTGCAGGCACACCCTGCTATTTGTGAATGGTATGCTTCTGAGGTATGTATCATGGCTAGTGGGTCATGAAAAGCACACAATTTAAATACACAGGGGCAGGGTATGCTATAGGGAGGACAGAGAGGCAGAAACAAGATCTTTAGGCTGATCAATCAGCCGAAAGAGAAGCTGACTTCTCAGCAGCTGAGTTTCTGGCAGATAAGGATGATGATTAAAATGCTGATTTGCATTTTAAAACAAAACTTGAGGTACGATCTATGTACTGGCCTGAGATTTTGAGTAATACCTCACTTTACGAGGTGAGAACGAATCTTGTGGTGCCATGGTGCCTCTTCCAGTACTTGGAGCAGGCCACCATTCTGCAAAAGCTAATCACTTCACAAAAATGGAATGCTTAACACAAATCTTCTAGTGCACATGTTCTTGGTGCCTCTTTATGAGTTGTTATATTTTCATCCTAATCGTCACCAATTATCATCAAGGTCAATTAAATCAATCAAAGGTGAAGAGCAGAAAAGTGAGATAGTGGCAACAGTTAGCAGAGTGGTTAGTAAACACTAAATGCTTTATGACAAAACTCCAAAATGATGAGTAAGGTACACAAAACCACAGTAACAGTGTTTTATGGTTATCAATTGTGCAAACATTATGATTTTTTTTTTTAATAAGGGGTTAATATCAGTCCTCTTACTAGTCCTTCTCACCCTTAGATGTATCAAAGATCACCAGCTTCATTACTCAAATAATCTGTTTTCTATCTTTACATTTCCACAATTACATTCAAATTTCCATGTGAAATGTAAGAGACTAAGATTTATCTATATAAAAATTTATAAGGCCTTCATTCTCCATCAGCAGTTTCCTATTTTGTTCTTAGATATTCACACAACATCTGAAAGCCTTGCAAACATTAATGAATTTATGCTATAACCTCCTGGAGAATTAGAAGAGAAAAGTTATCTCCATTTTACAGCTGGAAAATGGACACAGAAAGATCTTTTTATGTGCCTGAGGTCTCTCACTGGATTTTTCAAACTCTGTGTATAAACCACAAGACTTTCTTAGCCTCTGATTTTCTTTGCTTTGGGGATTCTAGCTTATTTAAATTCTAGTCTCTTGAACACTTTCTCTAGGCCAGATCCATGCAAAAACAATTCTTAACCTCAGCAAATATCTGGAAAACCACTTGACCAGAAGAAAGCTAGAGTTTTTATTGCATGTTCACTGTCTACTGTAGCTTGCAAGGCAACAGAAAGCAAGCAGAAAACAAACCCTGAATGTTCTCCAAAATTCTTTGAAAATATAAGTTCATAGAGATTTGGATTTAATAGATTTTCTCATCCTAATTTTTCCAGGGATAGATGTACTAGAAGCTTTTCTAACTGAACTTATGTTGTTGTTTACACTATTCAGGTTATTAACATTTTGCCACTTCTTTTTTCCTGAAGCTCTCTCCTGCATAATTAACCTTGAGTTTTATATGGGCTACTTTTATATATGGGTTTCATTTTATGAGGGCTGGATTGCATTGTCATGATGCCTTGCCTTCTGCATTGAATCTACACACCTCATAAGTCCCCCTTGATTTAAACACTTCAGAAAAATGCAACTGGTTGGTTTGTCTATTTTGTAAGAAGGACAGGAACAGCCAGATTTTCTGTGCTACTGAAAGGAGTTAATATCTGGTAAGCTACATTGTGCACTATTCTATGCTGCTGTTGTAAGACTGCTTCCAGCTCCCAGCCCTCTTGCTAAAGGTTATTTGTGTGTGCTATACTTACACATAACTATCGTTTGGTAACTCTTTTATTTGTTTTCCGATGATTTATATAAAGTTTAGGTGTTTTATTTTGTTTTGTTTTGTTTTGTTTTTGTAAACTGGGGATGTAACTATTCCATAACATTTACCTTTCATAAACCTAATACACTGCAGTTATACCATTGTATGGGTATTGGTACAAAAGTAGTTTATTCTCTGTAAGCAGAACATGCTTGTGAGGAAACCTGGGTAGTAGGACCTTTATAATATGGAAATCTGCATTCTGATGGAACCAGCACATCTTATTCCTGAACACACTGAGAGCCAACAGAGTCAGAGGGATGGAGTAAAACGAATCAAGAACAATGAAGTTATTGGGAAGTTTCTTGATTCAGGAAGGAGATCAATACACACTGTTGTGGACCCTTTTCCATGTCTCTTGGCTTAGAGAACCACAGGGAATTGAAACTTTTGATGGAGCCTTTGGCAGGAAATCTGGGAGAAAAAAAACATGGAGAAGAAGTCTCCCTCCCATAAAATTGCTGCTCTAAGGAGTACATGTCTTAGATTCTCTGTTACATATACCTATTTCACATTACGGAACTAGTCATGACTTACTGGATTTATTACTGATTTCCTCAGAAATAAGGAAAGTTAGTTTTGGGTTTATTTTATATCTTGACATGAAGCAGTCTGTCAGTGATAAGGCTGAAGGACAGAGTTTAGGACTTCTGTAATTTATCCTATATTTTTTCCAAGTTTATTCAATATATAGGATCTTGGACATCCAGAAAGTGGAAAATCTCACACAACACCAGTGTTGGTACTGTGTGATATCTCACTCTGAGCAACCTGATCTGTCTTCAAAATAGGTCCTGTTTTTAGCAGGGGTTTGGACCAAGAATTGTTTGGTGACTCTGTGTTCCTGCTCCCTGCTCAGTGTAAAGCTATATAACTATGGAGAGCCAGGTCCATGGCTTTCCATATGCCCATGTTTCCCAATGCTTCGAATTCCAGAACTATATGCAGCACCATTTTCCAGGTGAGGCTCTACACTGGTCATGCTCTACACCCTGAGCAACATGGTACTGTCAGTGGCAATTTTTGCTCCCACTAGCAGTCAGAGATGCTGCTGTCCCTCGCTTTACTACCAAATCCTTGAGGTACTGTCAGTGGCAATTTTTGCTCCCACCAGCAGTCAGAGATGCTGCTGTCCCTCGCTTTACTACCAAATCCTTGAGGTCTCATACAAACCATAAGTTAATAAACCAAACCGCACCTGTAGTTCTTCAGTCTGGAGGCCATTGATTACACAATGTTTTGTTACGGACTCCCAGTTCTGGGAAAGGATTTCAAGGCTGCCTGTCTTTCATGAAGCCAAGTAGAGTCCTGGACAGATTATTAGTTCAGACAGGTTGTCAGATAAAAAGCATGACACTAATACTAGGCCAAAGACAGTTGTGGAAGCAGTACTGCTGTGTTTTTGTGGTGCTGAGTCAGCCAATGCCTACTGTACAGTTAATCTGCTCAAGGAGATGACTGTACATCACAAAGAAGTGGAAGTTTCATGTGCATGCTGTTCATTGACATTTGCAGGATTTGCAACTCCAGTAGCAGTCACTGGGTGAAAATGAAGCAATTTGTTTTAATAATGCAGATGTCAAAATAGTAAAATATTCAGGACGATTATATTGGGAAACTCTCATCATAAATTTTATTTATTTTTCGTATTGTGGTGTTATTTGAACAGTGTATTTCCCACATTTGAGGAAGATGATAAACAGACTAACTGAGCTGAAGCTAAATATTTCATAAATCCATCTTTCAACAAGGTGATATGTCATCAATTCAGGCACTGAAACAAGTAACATCATTAAATGTTATGGCACACTTCATCCAATTCCTCCACAAAATCATTTTCTTAATACTGTGTTTGTAAAGGAAATTAGTATCAATCAGTCAAACATGGACATACACCATTCTAATTGTGTATTTTGTCAATATCATAAAACCGGTACGCTTGATGCCTTAGCAACTATGTATGCAAAGTATAGCAGAAATATTTTGTCTTCCTTACATAAGGATAATATGGCCTATTTCATTCATCTACAACTCAGACGACTCATTGCCCTAAAAGTGATGAGGAAGTCTGGGTAGAATATGCTAAAGAGGTGGAGAGGTAAGCCAGGGGAAGCAGATGACATCATCCCACTGGGGCTGGACCTGGGTGAAACAACTTCTTGAGCTTCCTACCAGACAGGGAGGTTCCACAAAACCACAACAACATTTGGGAATTGACACTGATCTGAATTTTTTTTATCTGATGCTTAAGAAGATGTGCAGAGATACAAGTCAGCATTCTGAGCTTCATGGAGAGTAGAATTAGGAAGAAAATAATTGACAATGCAAGTGAAAAGAGAAAATACTACAGAATTCTTTAAATAAAATGTAGTGTTCCTTTCTAGAAATAATTTGTGTCATACTTTTATGACTCACGTAAATGTTTTAAATGTTGACATGTACTAATGATACTATTACTAAAGCTGAAGAGAAGACCTAATTTTCTTCTGAACTGTAGGCAGCCCAGATGTTTCTAATGAGTGTTGTGCTTTGTTATATCATTAATTATTTAAAGAGTTTGTGAACATATCTATTTCTCCATTTACCTACTGATCTATTAATTGCTCTACCTAATTTCCCTATTACTGTTTGAGAAATTGTGGGAACTGTCCTAAACCAAATAAACCCTCTGAGTAATCTTTCACATTCTTTTGTGAGGATTTATGGGATCTCTCCTAGGTGAAAATGAACATTTTCTGTAACCACGGGCAGAGTAAGGCGATGACTAAACCAGTTAAAGCACAAATTTGATCTGGCCTACAATTATCTGTATGGTTTAACCATTAATACTGGAAGTAAATAAGCCCCAAGGCAGAGTTTTGGTTCATTTGCACTACCTGGGATAGTACCCAGGAGCCCTTTGTGGGATAACATGGGCCAGAGACCATTCCCTACATGGGTAAGGCCCCACAGTTTAATAGGATAAGGGATCCTAGCTGACCTGTTTGCTCTCAAGCTCACAATGCAGAGCTCCCAGTGCATGCCTGGGCAATGCACTGACTCACAGCCATGCTGCTGAAGCAGAATATCAGATTGGAAGCTGCAAGGGTTAAACAGTACAGTTTGCTAAGCCACACCTGAGGGTGAGTCAGACAGGAGATGTCAGCAACAGAGAAGAGTAAATGGGCTTGATCACAGTCAATCTCAGATGCTTCTGAATCAGTTGGTCACTTTCCTGTGCCAGCTCAGGGATTACGATATGTATGATGGGCATAGAATGGCATTGCATGAGCAAGTGATTGTTCCAGGCATAATAGAGTCTTCTGTTACAGACAGCTCCCAGTATGTAAAAAGAGAGCTAGGAAGAGTCCTTAGCTCCTGAAAGTGTTGGTAGCTCTTAATAATCCTGTTCTGAGTGGGATTTTCAAGACAACTGCTCTCTGGCACCTCCTTGTAGTTCCCAGAAGTCATCTACTGCTCCCCTGCCTCAGCCTAGGGTTAACACCTATCTTGTATTTTCTCTCCATCCTGCCCAAAATATTTCTTAAAGTTCCCTTTTTGTTGCCACATGTAAATCTAAAAAAGTGCATCAGAATCAATGTAAGTTTTTAATGTAAATACAGGGTCTGCACATAGCAAAGAGAGAGAAAAGTAGAAGAAAAGAAGAAAGGAAAGGAAGCAGAACCACGACTCCTCTCACTGCAAAATTTAAGAACAAGAATAATTCTCCTCACTTTACTCATATGAGAAAGGGAAATTCTCTCACACACCTACACCCTCTCGCAGTCTTTCTTCTATCTCCTTTTCTGATGCTCTTGGAGTCCTCTGTCTTTAGTCAGTCATCCTTGCCATAAGTTTCTTTACATTGTAATAGGGTAAATCTTCCAGATTCTGAGGGACCCCTTTGCCAGAGGAACTCCTGGATACACACTCTTATTTTATGAAATTGAGGGCTGCTAAATTAACTGAGGACTGACTACAGATATGATTCTTCGTTCATAGCAGAAATCCTGTTTTACCAACAGCTATTTTTAAGGAAACTTATTACAATATACATGTAGTTGTACATTCATATTCTTGTATTTTATTTTCTGTCGAAAAAGACTCCAAATTCAAGAATATCATGATCTCTGTGTGTGTACCACATTGGGAATTTGAACCTTAGCCTACTCACCTGCTACCCTTCTTAGGGATCCCAAAGATATAGGCACTATTTAAATCAATTTCCCCAAACCATTTTCATTTTTCACTCTCTGTGCACGTGGCTCTTAGTCACATGCAAAAGCCACACATGTACCAGTCTGAAATGATGAGTCAAGGCCTGTTTTATTGACAAGCAGAGATGTCCTTGGTCACTCAGTTTCTGCTGGCAGCTCTTGTCATCTGCAGCATGCCAGTCAGTTGGACAGTCCTCAGAAGTTCTTTAACTTATGACCAAGTATAGAGATAAGAAGAGGCAGGGTTGAGAAAATTAGGAGATGGGACCTACCTGTTTTGCAGAGGAGGGAAGCTGCCCAGAAGGACTATTATCTGACTTTCGGGTAGTAGCAGTGCTTATGTCTAAAGTGTGTGTGATTCTATAACCCACTCCCCAAACGAAGTCACAGCAGGGGTAAGACTCGAGGCACATGCTGTGAGCAGCAGGAGAAGCAGCGTTACCCTAGCGTGTGCATGGCCGAATGCAACAACCCGCTTCAGTGAGCTGACCTGGACAGGACAGTGAGATTTGCACCTGTGGACAGGTCTAACCTTCACTCGCCACACTGCACACCCTAGTTATGGGTTGAAAAAATGTTTTTGAGCTTTTCTTCTCCTCTGGTGTGGTACATGCTTACTGGGTAATGTCTGATCTCCGTGGTATCATGACCTATCTCAGGGTAAATTTTGGCCTTTGGCTTGACAAATCATGACTGTTTTTTGAACTTTATTACAGTAAAGTTACATCAGCTCACCTACACTGGCTTCTTGCACTGTGCTAGGAAAAAGTTCAACAAGAGCTGAAACTATCTCTCCAGCCTAGGTTTGAACTTGATTTTAAATACAAATATCTCTCCTTTTCAGCACAGTCAGGAAAGACAGGGTCATCTTTATACCTGATATCTCAAGCAAAGCTGTGGATAAATATCAAAGATGTTAAGGAAAGTCAAACATATCCCTTTTATGTTTGTGGGCAGCATTAATGACACAGGGGGAAATTTATCCTCTTATCAAAGGTCAACACAAAGCTAGGCACTACTTCAAAGGTGCATTGATCCCGTAACTGGCTCCTGACACTGAACTGGATTTCACCAAATTCCAAAACTTACAAGAACCAATAGATTTTATTTATCTGTGTAAAAAATAATGGAGTGTGTTCAGATACAGGTGCATATAACAATTCACACCAGCTATTTTGATTTTGCTGGGACAATGTATTGGTTTTTATCTTGTGCTCACATATTTTGGACAGTTCTTTCCAGCCAGCTGTCCCTCCCTCCCACTTAATCAGTCAAAACATCCCTGCTATTCAAAACTACAAAATATTTACTCAGACTTTGTGTTTACTAGGAATAAGCTGACAGTCCAGCAACTGACTATTTAGTAGTGCACATACTGCTTGGTTTGAAGGGGAAAGCAAGAGTGAAGGCTCTGTCAAAGCCATTCTTTCAGATCTTTGTGAATAACTAACACAATGTTTCCTACCACATTCAGTCAATGCTCAAAGAAACCAAAAAGGTCTTGCAGACAGGGAAAACATGTCAGGCAAGGAACAGAGCAGCAAAGCCAATACAAGATGAAGTTAAAAAGTGGTGCCTTTTCATTAGTGATCACATGCATAGATATGTCACTGCACAAGAGGCACGGGATTTTTACATTGGAAGTATGATCGTGCTGCGTGTGAACATATAGATTGTAAACACTGTAGGACAAGAGATGGCATCTGCATTTGGTACTTTTTTATTTCTTTTGTAGTTTCTTTGGTGGCTGTATTTGAGCAGGGTGTGCCAATATTTGCAGTCTGGGGAACAGCATCAGAACATCTAGTATTCCCGTCTACTAGTAAAAATAACGAAAACACTTCAGTTAATTCAGTGTACCTTCATGGTATTAGTCACTGGTCCCTGTGCGCTCTAATTATAGACTGCCTTGATGATGCAACTGCAGGGCACAAAACAAAGATTTTACAAAAGTTGTTTTGGTATATCTTTTTTTTCTTACTAGGCTAATGGAGAAGCTGATTTAGGCACACATCCATGATTGAATCTGTCCTGTTCTCAGAACGTGACTATGGAAGTTAATATGATTACAGTCGTATCAGCTGAGATAGATTAGGTGGCGCTTTGCTCAGTATAGGTAAACCTACCTGATAGCGTGTTCTTCCTTTAGTCCTGAGAGAATCAGATTTCTTTTTTTTTTTTGCTCTGCAGTAGTAAGAGATGAAGAATCTTTATATAACTGAGCTGCATTTTTTTAACCTGAGTTGCTCTAAATATTGAACCAAGGGCAGCTAAATCCTGTGTACTATGGTTCACTGTACAAGTTATAATTTATTAAACTGTTATATTCACAAGATTAAGTCAGAATTCCCTTGTTCAGTCACATACATGATTGCTTTGGGGTGTTCCAATAGGTCAAACTCTGACAGTGTCAAGCATAATTATCTCCTGAATATATTCACACCTTCTGCAAAAGCCAATATTTGGTTTTGCCTTATTTAAGAGTGTATTCATTAGTTTGCAACCCTATGTGAGGCTTTCTAAGCTTCAGCTGAATGACTAAAATCTGCAAAAAACACAGATTCCCTGAAGATGTTATGACATACAACACATTGAAGAAAAATTGTGTATTTCCATAAAAAATTCAACACATAAAGTTCATTTTTGCACACCGATGCAGCTATCTGTATGAGTTTGGGCCCATGGTGGTAAACACACAGTAATGCACATTAGCTTGTTTTTCTGAGTTAGTTGTTTTATTCATATATGATAAATTTATAATCACCCACTTTATAATTCATTTGGACTTTATAAAATGTGACTACTGATGTTCTCCACCAGTGGAGTGGATGGTTCCGATATATCAGGTGCTATCCAATGTGAAATATCAATAGCATAACTGAAGAATTAATAGTACAATAAGTGAGACATCTGGAAACAGTATGTTAATAAGCTGAAGGCCAAGGCACATGGCTGAACGCAGTTGAGCTGCGGTAAACTAACAATTTGTCATCTGTCTATTGAGTCAACATAACTGACCTTACGTCTGCCCAGGCTCTGGAGAAAAGCATATTAATGTAAAGCTCTTTGACTGACTTCTTGTCTGCCAATTGAATAAATACTGTTTCTTTCCCAAATTTTATTAATTCATTCTCTGCTATAACAGTAAGCATGTATTAATAATTATTAATAAATAAATAACATCTTTGTGCTGAAATAGTTACTTGCTACCTGTGTAGTAGCTTGATCCTGGCAGCTTTGTTCCTTTCTTTGTTCCATCTTTGTTCCTTTCACGGAGAGGCAACCACAGCTACTTTGAAGGAAGGCTTCTTTTGAGCTCAAGCTCCAGTTGATACCACACACAATGTTATTTATGAAAAGAAACATAGCAATCCCCCTTATTTATTTTCAGCCCAAACTGTTGTATCAGTTCTGCTCAGTCTCCATCTTTAATTCTTTTATAAAAAGATGATTTAAAAAATAAATTTATCAAAAGAAAAAGTCTGACAGATAGACTAGAAAATAAATTAAGTTCATATATATTTTAATAAAATAAACAACAACAACAAAAACCAAATATATAGGCAAATATTTTAAAAAATGCATAGAAATTTTCAGTAGAATAAAGATCTAGCATTGTATGAAACACTGAAATGGCACTGGTATAAGAAGAAAAGTCAGTTACAAAAGTCACGTAAACCTATTTATTTCAGAATGCCAGTAAACACAGACTAATTTCTGGCTTCCATCTAACTGTTGACATTCCTTAAGAAAACAAAAAGGAAAAAGTGAATAAGGACCCTTTCCCTATCACTAAAGGGTAGTGACATCTGTAAAACATGAGTAGACGCCTATGAAATATCAGCAGAATTAGGGTGTGTGAGGATGGGGCAAGGCCAGGATGGGGCAGTGAGCAAGCAGGGATCAGGTCCCTCCAGGGTTAGAAATGTGCGGGGTGGGCTGAGCAGGGAGGATGGGGAGCAGCCCCATGGGTGGGTGGGACACACTTTCTGGGAGAGATGCTGGGAGCAGGGAGGAGCTGGTTTTACTGAACTATGCAAAACTTCCTCTAGTGAAACTCCACATAAACATATGAGGTATGTTTGGCATGTGGTCAGAAACCTGAGTGATCACAACTAGATTTGTTTGGAAAGTAGAAATCCATTTGGCTTAATAAAATAGCTTGGAAAATATTTGACTTTTGATTTGGGTTAAAAAGTAAAAAGAACAATCCTCCCTCCTCCTGCTCCCAACATTACATGTATTTTTTTATTTACTTCAGCAGAAAGAGATTTCTTTTAAAAAATAGTGTTTACTGGGAGTTCTGTCTTGCCAGTTGTCTGCCTGCCCAGAAAGTACTGCTCACTTTCCTCTTCCTTTCCATAAGTGAAATTATTAGTCTTCAACTGGGGTTACTAGCAGTTAAATGTGAAGTCTTTTTGTCCTTCTGCTCCTTTTTGCTGATGCTGAGGGGGTTTCATCAGCTTTGAGGCTTTCCCCAAAGGTTAAAATACAGAGGGTTATAATGTGGGTAGCTGTAGCTCTCTTCTCAGTAACAGAACAGAAAAATGAAAATAGCCACTGGAAAATTCAGTTTTATAGGACAGACAGTTTCTGTTTTGATGAAAATAACCTTGATTAAAAATTCCCAGCTAGCTCACCCCTCCAGTCCTCTCCAAATATGTCAGATATTCCATTTAGATATTTACATTTGATATCATATACCACAGCAGGATGGAAGCTGACTCTCTGCAAAGTTTAGTTTTTACATTAAATTATGTATTTTAATGCTAGAATGCCCCTTGACTCAGTAGTATAGTGATGATTCAAGAGCAGCAAATTATCATTAAGGTAATGTAGTAGTAACATTTTGTGACATTTGCCAGCTTATTTTTGGTTACATCAGGAAAGGACAATATATCTATGTTCTTCTGAGTAATTGTTTTTTAATTGCATCTGATGCTTCACTCATTAGCCTCTGAGCTTCCTGAGAGGACAGATCAATAAGTTTTTACATTTCATTTGGAATTTAAATATGCTAGATATTCAAATGGTATACAGACACCCAGTCATACAGGTGTGTGTGCTTGTGTGTCTTTACTTTTGTATAAAAGAACTGCAAATCTTTCCACAGAGATTCCAGTCAATGAAATTTATATCAAATATTTGAACTTCTTCCATTTTTCAAAACATCCTTTCTACAAATGCCGGAGTTTGGGTTTCAGAATAATTTATTTTTAAACCTTGCTTTAGGTACATGAAATAGCTCTTCTCTCTACTAGAGGGCTGGCCAAGAAGACTATCTTACCCCTTCCTCTCCAAAATACATTACTATGATTAACATAAAGAATTTTCCCTGAAAACGTCAAAACAATGTGTCTGATATTTCCCTCCCCTCTCTGTATCCCCTCTCTTCTCTAATTTTTTACTGAGTTTACAAACTCAATTTTAATAGGCAAAATTTTCAGTCAAAAACTGTAGTCTGTTCTATTCCCTTTTTTAAAGAGATAATGTTCTCAAGGACAGAAGTCAGTAACAGACGTTACAGAAAACAGGAGAGAAAATGGGCTGAAGTGGAAATGGGAAAATAATCAAGAAAACAATTATCAACTAAGGAAGGGCACTGCATGAAAGGAGAGTAGAGGTTCACTCCCCTTTGGGACAAGGGAGAGTAAGAAGAGAAAAACATGAACATGAACAGGCCCATAGGAGCCCATAAAATAATT
Organism: Streptopelia decaocto; assembly: GCF_964273445.1. Lineage (NCBI taxonomy): Eukaryota > Metazoa > Chordata > Aves > Columbiformes > Columbidae > Streptopelia > Streptopelia decaocto. The sequence goes on from NC_138663.1 coordinate 20,503,392, forward strand.
TGTGGTTAAAAGAGCCTATGGCTCACAGCTTAAGTATCCGAAGGCTAAAATTAGTAATAGAGCAGAGATATGACTGTGAGCATAATGCCAGCGATGAACTACAGCAAGAAGAGCAACTAAACCTCTGAAACACTAGAGAAGTGTTTTGCTTGGATTTTTCTGTTTTGTCCTGGAGTGACAGAGCTTTTTTGAGTGAAAGAATCATCACAATGAATCATCAGCATATACCAAGTCAACCATGTGAGAGAGATGGGAAACCAAGAGACAGAGAGCTTGATAATGAAATGGTAGTCTTCTTCCTCCACTTAACTTTCACTATACTATTCTCTCTATCCTCAGAGTGGACTAACTTTCTTAGGTCTGTACTTTTTAGGAAGCAGTAGTGCTACTTTAGCCTTTAATTCAGTGTCGCTTCATGTATATAGCACAAAATTGGATAGCAACAGATCAATATTGTCAGTGTCTTGTCTTCCTTATTGGAAAATACTTTTGTCAGGAAGATGATGACACAATTGAAGAAATGTATTCATCAAAACACAGACACATATGATTTAGATAAAGGGAGGAGAATTATTTTTTTTCCTTAAAAAAACCAGCACATCTGCTTACACGCGGTGACTGGCCAAAATTCACATATCATCCTATATTTTTGAAGACAGCAATAAAGATTTATGATCTAATTCTGTAAGTCTATGTCAGACTGCTATAAATTTAGAAACAATTTGCTTTGATAACTAACTGGAAAATTAGTGTCATTCTTAACAAGAAAGAGCATGTTTATAACAGAAACATGCTGTGATAAAATACCGTAAGAACTAAATATCCTGGAAAGAATTTTAATTCTTATAAAGATAAGTAATTGGTGGAATGCTAATTCTCTGTTTACTAGGAATGACTGTGCACCTCAGCTGCATACCAAATGTCTTGAGGAGTCTGATAGTATTTTTACAGGAAAGCATATGATTTTTTTTTTTTTTCAGATGTGTGAACATAATTTGTTAAGTAAAGACACATAAGGAAAAAGAATATTATGTTGTGAAACATGGCCCCACAATTTCATAAAGAACTGTTATGATTAAAACACTGGAACATGTCTAGCAGTGCTGGAGTCATTGCAATCAGATATTAGACAGGCGAATAACTCTGCAAGAAGAAAAGGACGTCAATAATTTGGTAGTCAATAAGTATTTCCAGAATTACAAATGGAACAAAATAGCTGCTGAGTAACTATCTCTTTTTCTCTTGTATTAAAGAAGAGACCAAAACACATGAGCTGTTAAACTGATAAATGGAAAAAAAAAAAAGAAAAGAAAGGAAAAAGAAAAAGAAAATAGTCACAGTTGGAAAACAGGAAAAGACTCTGGGGTTAGATGGTTAGATTACATTTCCAGGATGATAAGTGCATAATTCCTTTTTATATACAATGATACTAATTTTCATGGCATTAGACATAATATTTCTTAACTTTCAAATAATATTACTGTTTGATAAATAATGTAGTTTGACATAAAAACGAATAGTTCAAACATGATTGTGCAAAAGATGGAAATATGATTTCAGTAAATTCAGAATTTCATTTCAGGGACTACCTTGTTTTGTTTCAATGATAGATTTACGAGTTTCAAAAGCTGATTTTGTTTTCCCATTCGCTATTCCAATAATGTGCACTATTAAACATAATTTTACATATTTTATCAGAAGCTTTCATTTGGGGGAGAATTTCATAGAAATATGACACTAATTTTTACAGAAATACAGGAAAAACCCCAGAATTCCATTGTTTACACTACTGGTGAGTTCTAGTATAAACTAAATCTAGTATAAACTTCTGGACAGTTAAATATGTTAAAATTCTTCCAAATAAATCCATTAACATTTTTATAAACTATAGATTGTCCCTAATTACAATTGTTCTCTTGCCATTAAGTGAACACACACTCTCCATGAAGGCTTTGTCTTCTGTGTCATGAAAATTGTTTTCCATGTTCATTTTCCTGACAAACCAGAACAGGGATATGTACTATTAGACTCATCCAGTACAAAATTACAGCATTAACCACATCACTCAGGGGCTTTTTGGTCTGCCAGTCCATCCTGAGGAGCTCTAGGGGTTTTTTGAACTCACACAGTCCATGCATTGTGACATGATGATGTTAACTCTGCCCTTCTTGTTCTTGGGGTGGCGATCAGGATCTGTGAATGGGAAACATTGAAAATAACCTCAGTGTTTGCTTTGGTGTAAGCTTCTTAATATACTTTTTGTATGTTTGAGTGTAACGGTGGAGCTACCTGATATTGTGAGATTACAGGAGGCAAAGTGGATATGTAATTGACAATTTAGAATATTACTGTCCAACCAGTCCATGACTTCCTGTCCTCAGGGACCCAACAAGAGCCACTAGGAGGGAGCTGGAGACAACTCTTGATAAACAGCCAGGCTTGGGGAGAAGTGGTTAGGGCAACAGAGAAAAATGCTCATTTTGGCAAAATAACCCCAGCTCCGAGTCTAGCAGGTTAAGTCAAAAGGCTGTCCCTCTTGGCTGAGGGCAATGGAACACCTTATGTGCAGAGGTCCCAGAATTTTCAAGAGCAGATGGCACCTTCTGTACTCAACGTTTAATGATGTGTGCTAATAAAGCTGACGTTTATGCTGGTTTTGGACATTGGGGCCCTTTGCAGGCTCCAGGTACCTTCTGTGCTCTTTTATTTGGGTGAGCTCAGTGAATTAAAAGAAATAAAAGAACTATTTGCGTGAAGGGAAATTCACTGCAGCCAGGGTGTCAAATGTCTGTGTATATGTTAATCAACTCCAAATGTATCCACAGGGAGACAACTGTTGAAGTGAATTGCATAACTGAACATAACTACCCAATCCTACTATAGGAATGCATTATTTTATCCCAAAGCACTCAACAGTCACAGTTGCTGATGACCTCTTTTGCAGCCAGAGGTCCTTGTGAAGCCCTGGCCAGTTTAGCCTCCCACATTCCTGCTTCAGTGAGTGGGACATGGGTCACAGTCTTTTCCAAGGCTTTATATTAAACCAACTTGCACAAAAGCATGTAAGAAAGCTGTGACCCAGGTAAGAAGAGACCAGATGTCTTCTGTATAGCAATATCTATAGGAGCCACAAAAGTGACCACTGTGCAGCAGAACGACAGAGGCTACTGAAAAGCACCACACTGTGTCATGAAGGAATGTTTCAGTTACATGTGTAAGAGGACTGAAGTAAGATGAATAGGTTGATCTTAATTTTGTCTTTTTTTAACTGTCAGATTTTTGACTTTGCAACCAGATAGTTTTATTTTAATGTTGTTAGATACATTGCCTGTGTTACTTAGGTTGAAAATAATTCTGTTGCAAGTATATGTGGTGATGTTATTATAAAATGTTACGAGTGTTATCAAGCCCTGAGCATCCGCAGTTACCCTGAACTCTTAGTGACTACAGCTGGCAGGAGGAAGAATTTAGGGAGAAAAGGTATACTAGAGCCTTGTAGTGCCTTTTTGAAATGACTGGAGAAGCCTGCTTTGAGTCTCTGCTTATGAAGAGATGATAGAAAAATGCTTTGTCCATGTGGTTCCTTCAGAGCTGAGGATGAGCCCATGAAGCCGTGCAACACATCTGAGGGAGAAAGTCTGCAAGGGAGAGAGGGTGGTTTAGTTGTCCCTCTGCTGTCTTGTAAGGGAGGTTTTCTGCTCAAAGCTTGTGCTATAACAGGTGTTGCTGGTTACTTAGTTGTGGTGTCTGAGCATTTGTGTTCAGCTGTAATTTTGGCATCCTGCTATGGCTGACAGGTGGGAATGTCACCACACTTGTACCTGGGATGTAGACAAATGGGATTTAATGGGAGGCACCAGAGATATTTATCTTCCAGAGCTTTCTTCTTACTGAATTTCAAAGGCCTGCTTTAAACAATGAAAATGTGGGAACATTAAGCTGAAGGTCAAAGGAAGTTTTTTTTGTCTGATGAGAAATACTTGGCAAAGCATAGTTCCCTCACTAAAGACCTGTAGATATCAATATCTTTAGTTTTACCTACAGAAGTCTTTTTTGGCTGTTCCATAAATTAAGGTTTTTATGATATTACTTTTCTCTTTTCTTCCCAGCATCTTTTACTGTTTTCAATGAACACCAAACTGGAGAAGCAGACTTTGCTCATGCCATGGAGTATGATGGCATTGAAAGGCTGTTCTCCTCATGAATAAGAACAGTTATAACTTGGTAGATTGGAAATATGAAACAGTTGGATGAAATTCTCTTTAGATTTAAAATTACTATCTCTTTCTCAAAAGTGTGTTGTTTTGTTTTTTTTTTTTTCTCCTGGCTGTACATGGATCTGAGCATGTTTTCACATGCTAGAAAATACCTGTGGAATTTTATGTTTGCATCAACTTCTAGTGGGATTTTGCATATGCACAGATAATAAAATTATTAATGTTTGTTGGAGAGAGGGTAGAAATGTAGCCCTCTATGGACTGAATACTGAGAGTTTAAAATATATCTCAAGCTTTTCTGCATGTTTTCATTCAATGTTGCAATGCTCTAGGGAAGCTGTGGATTCACCTCAGCACACTTCTCTGGAATCCTGAAGCTGGAGAACTGTGTTTAAAACAGAAAATTCTTAGGACTGTTTGTTTGTTTTTGTGAGCATTTCCTTTTAAAGCAAGATGGTTACAGACAAGCCATCCAAAGTAAATAATTTGTAAAAGATATATTAAAGTAATTTTTTAGGTGGCATAAGTGTTAGATTTCTGTTCAACCATGTAAAATACAGAAGTTGCCATGAAGCTAATAGAAAAAAGAAAGAACACTGAAAAACAAAGAAAGAACACTGATCAGCATACTTCTAGAAAGAGCCAGTGTCAGGCTACCAAGTTTGCAGTCTCCACCAGATAACTAATACCTGCTCAAAAGGCAACTAAACATGTAAGTTGCTTCCCCTGGAGTCACTGGGTCTCTTTCCACTGACTCATTGCTGCAAAGAAATGTACCTATTCCATTCCCTCAGCTGGCTTTTAAAGCATTTTGAACCACCTGTCAGATGAAAATGGTGCAAGTAGGCAGTTTGCACTGAGTTAAACCCCTTCTGTTAGATGATCTATGAGGAAATTATGAAAAGTTTTCCTGTTTCTGTTTCAGAGAAAAAGAGAGAAAAAGAAAAAGAGAGAAAAGAAAAAGGAAGGATAAAAAGGAGAAGACAGAACAAGAACAAGAACAGCCCCCATTCTGCACATCAGAGAAAGGGATTGTGGCAGTTGCACATCCTCTGATGAGATCCAGAGCCTTCATCGGGGCAGTTGATGGCTCTTTAGCACCTTTTGTACCCTACTGTGCCTGTCCCCATGTCACCTTAGTGTGGTACCAAGGTGCTGACAGTCACATCCTTCCCCACCCTGGGGCAGGGTGACTTCATCTCCACCTGGCTGGGCAGCAGGAGGGGTGGGACCCTCGGTCAATTGACAATGTCCTCAATAAAGAAGGTGCCCAGAGAAGCTGAGAAACTTCGGAACTATGTCATAATGACCACAGCCAGATCTGACCAGGCTATAAAACAGGGCCCTGCCAAAAACCCCCTTCGAATGGTCCTCTTGGAGCAGCAGGTCTGTGAACTGGAGCCCTCCCCTAGACTGGGATGCCATCTAAGGAGACTTCCCAGGATTGAGCACACCTCACCTCTTCTTTTGGTGAGTGGTTTTTCCCTTCTGGATATATCCTTGAGTGAGCCCTTGCCTAACTCAGGCCAAGTGATTATTTTCTTGTGGGTACCCTGGAGCGAGAGGCATCTGGTTTTGTTTCTTGTGAGTGAATGTGTGCACACTGTGGATCCTCATTATTCTTATGTGGTTGTATCCCAAAAATCTCCTCAACTGACATCTAAATCTGTGGTTTATGTTGTTGGAGGGCTAAATAATTTGTATAAACCCTGTTTCTAGTTGGTTTACTGGCTGTACTTTTGAAGCTAGAATAAAGTCTGCCTAGGAGCTTTATGTCTACCTAAATTGACTTTTCGGGTGCCTCCATGCTGATACTAGGTTTCAAGAATATATCTTAAAAATTATGCTTAAAATGTATTTTTTTAAAAAAAGTACAGACTGTGTCTAATTTCTGGATCAGTGCTATTTTTTCAGTATAAATTTATGATTTACTATCAAAGTATTACCTTCCCCCTCAATACCTTTTCTTCAGCAAAACTTTTCATGGAAAATTTAACAGTTCTATATTGTGTGATTGCAAATATTTTTTTTCTAATTGATATGGTGATACATATTATTAACAGGAAAAAACTACCCTTCACCCCCCACTTACTAATTAAATCACACTGGATCTCATGAGGAATAACTGTTAATAATGAAAATAAAATATGATTTACTAGCCGCATAAGTGCAGTGGGCAGGGCTGACATCACTTTTCCTGTGAATTTGTAACTAGATGGTCTGTAGATGTGAGTTTAAAGGGGACTAGCCAAGGCTTGCAGAGCAGAGCCCACAGTTTCTCATTTGACTGAGGGTCTCAGAGCTCTCAAAGACTTTAAGCTGGCTTGAAATCTCGCAGCACTGTTGGCTAGAGCAAGCCCTGGTAGATGTTGTGTTGAATGGGGCCTGAACAGCTGCAGAAAATGGGATGACAAATACAAAATGACCATTTGTGGCAGGGGTAGCAAACCAACACCGGGAAAGAGGTGAACAGCCACCTCTTACTTATGTGGGAAAGTAGGGCTGGACTGTCTGGGATAATGGAAACATTTGGGTCCCACAGGGAATACCCAAGGGAAGGACAATCACAGAGACAGCCTCCCTAGGGCCGGTGTGGCCCATGAGCTGGATGGCTGTGGTACTTTTGGGTGCCCTATCTCCCACGGGTTCATTTTGGGAGTGTAACACCGTGCTCCCCATTGCCTTAGAAGGTCTTGCTGGAGCAGCTCCTTTCATCTCACTGCTGCAGAGGCTAGCACACAGACTGAATGCAGGCTCTGGGACCTGGGATCATACCCTTCCACCCTTTGTCCATGGCATTAGTCACATCTTTCTAATAACTAGTAGCAGTTCGCATATCCTGGGCTGGGAGCTGCTCTGTGGACAGGTGGGAGAATTCAATGTGGGAGGACATTCACTCACTTTTCATTGAGAATCAGGATTTATCAGCAAAGATATCTATTCCAATTAGCAAAAAAATCCATGAGGTGGCAACTTCAACCCCAGAGATTACCCAAGTGCTTAGGAGCTCTGGGCTCCCACACTTGGCCTTCCTCTCATGTTTCTCCCATGAGTTTCCCTTAGCACTGACCCAATTGGAAGGCAGAACTTGTCCACTGTAGTCTCCTTCTCTTCATGAAAATGAGTAATGAGCTAGGGAATAAAGGTCTAGATTTACCACATCATGTTAATACTGTGGGAATAGAGAAGTTCCACTAGCTGTGAAAAATCCTTGGCTCAGCTTTCATGTCCACCATCATATCTGTACAGCATCTAACGCAATGGGACACAAGACTAGCTGGGGTCACTGTGTGATACCACAGTGCACAATTTAATCACAAACCTATTGCAAATTTGATTTTGAAGAGACTGCTTTCAGAAGGATCACTGACAACAGGAAAACGATATAGCAGTCTGAAACCCACTGGCAGAAGGAAGGAGCAGATGCCCTTTGCAAATTTCTAAAGGCTTTCTCAATAAAGGGCAGGAATCAGTTCAGCAACAAGAAGGAGAGCAAAAGCATGAGTAACTGTGTGAAGTAAGGACAAATATAACTGTCTGGATAACCTCTGTGACAGCAAAATCTACAAGTCTGTGGAGACTTTTCCCAAAGAAAATGGTGAAAACCACTCTGATCGACATACATAGACTAGATTAGACAAGATACTTAGTGTATAATAGATGAAAATCATGCTTTTATGCAGAGAAATATAATATTCTAATGGGTTTCTCCAGCTGTGGTTTACGGTACAGAAACAATACTCCAAAATAGAAAGATTTTTATTTCCCCCCCTCACTATTTACTATTAGAGTATCATCATCATCATAGAGCATCATAGAAATTGTGTGATTTTATTTTCCTTTGGACAATAAACTATACAATTAGAATATGCAAATAAAATATATAAGACATATATTTCTCTGAAGATATGCTGGCTGGTTATTGCACCTTCTCATGAACTCCTGAAAGAACCATAAACTATCTCCTGCCACTCTTATGTTGAATTCTGAATAATAGCACAGAGAGTACCTTAATTACAATGTGGGTTTTTTTGTTGTTGTTTGTGGGATTTTGTGTGTGTGTGTGTGGTTTTTTATTTGTTTCTTTGGTTGGTTGTTTTTGTTTTTTTACCTGGTGATATAACAAAGTTAAGACCTTGGTAAGTTTACAGATCAGATTCATATCCTATTCAATCATATGAGAGTCACCATTAGAGTATTCGTCTGAGAATATTTTGTTTGCCTCCAAATTCAGGTTATTCCACATGAAAATATTGTGTACAAGTAGGTGCTCCTTGCCAGCAAACATGTTGCAATGTTATGCAGTGGTACAGTATGTTTCTGTAGAAGGTGACCTCCATAATGTAAAATTGTAGGTTTAATATTTTGCTTCTTTTTAGGGAGATGACTAAGGTCTCAGATGGGATATTTTCAGGAGCCAGTGCAGGAGAGAGGTTAATTAAAATGAGGAATATTTTGTCAGTTGTAAAAGTCTGTAATTATGTAGAACCTTTTTCTATTTTTAAGCTACTCTCAGACATACTGATTTTTGTTTATAGTCTGAAGAACAAGATGACCTGACACTTCCCACACTTGCAGACATCCTGGAGCTCATGGGCTGGCATCATTCTTTGGCAAAAGTTGAAGAATCTGATTTAAACCCACTGTCTACAACGATGTTGTAGAAATGGATGACCACAGATTACTAAAACTTCATTTTTCTGAAGGGGTTGTTCATTGTAGTCCAAATCACATCTAGACCTGGTTTCACCTCTAGTAAAGACAAAGAATATACTTGTCTCCTTGCTGACCTTAGATTATTATAGGAGAAAGCAAAAAAAGTATTATTTTTACTCTACGCACCATTTTAAATACAGCTCTACCCCTTCTTTAATTCCACTCTGATGCACAGATCTTCCAGTTATTCAGGCATATGCTTGGGGGAAATAGTGAGTCCAATTTCAATAATGGCAAGAGCTCTATAAAAATCACCAGGGCAATTGTATTAAGCTCAAGCTGCTGCTTTCTCATAGTAATGGTCTGGAAGTAAAATAAAACTAAACAAACCTAGACACAACCATATCTTATGGTATAGCTTACTGTAGCTGTCTACTCCTACCCGGCAGATCAGTCATGTATTTTACAAAGCCATTTCTTGCATCCACCTTTAAAAAAATATAAAATCTGTAGAAGGAGAGAGTATAAACATAACACCACATTCTTCACAGTATAGCTTCTTAACAAGTGAATTTCTTCCTGCAATGGAACAACCTGTCTGATATTAAGGTTTATTAAAAGTCTGCCTTGCAAAGCCCCCTTCCTGCTGGTACTTCCAGTGAAGTCAGCAACCCTAAACAGTCAGGTGATATTCATCCATCATGCAGAAGTCTTTGAGCATTTTTAAAGTTTTTTTCAAAGATCAGGAAGTTTCCAGACTCATGTCATGCCTAATGAACAATGTACCTCAGAGGCCTAGAAGCTGATGTTGTAATTCACACATCTTTTAGTCTGAAACCTTTCCTGGTGAACTAGTTTCAGATGAATCATAAGTTCAGTATGCCTTGCACTACATATTGCTTATAAATTGGCAGGTGAGTGTTCTATAGAAAACAGGTAATGTCCTTGGTCACATTTGTGATGAGTATTCAACTATTTTTGCTTTTTAAAAAATAGTTATTTTTATTTTCTGCTGTTGACAGATGTCATTGCATTATCAGTTTTATTACTGTGGTAGGCATGATATAAATAAAAATATATTAAAATTGTCTTTACAGGACATTTAAGCAGCTTGAAATCCTAGTAAGACTAAACTACAAATATAAAATTGTTTTGGGTTTATGATTTTAAACTACTAATTGCTGAGAATCTGACATATTCCAAAGGAAGTTCAGCATCCACTGATAGAAAAGGCACAGGAAATCCAGACTCCCTCACAAGGGCCAGACTAAGTCATGCTGCCTTGAGAAAAACAAAACTGTGCAGGCAAGAAAAAAGGCATTATTTGCTTCATCAATGTTATAAAGACATTTCACTTCTTTGAGATGAAATTATGGGTTTAGAGGAGGAAAGGTCTCTTCATGGCAGTCTCTGGGAGCTGACAGCTTTATAACATAAGGCTCGATGGTGTTTAATGAGGCATTTCTGAGGTGTGGCCATGGTCTCAGTCTGAACAGTTTTCTTCCACACACCTGAGATTCATTGACCTGCTGCTGGCTGTGGGTGCATGGTCTCTCCCTCACTAATTCAAGCTCTCTCAGCCCTTACTCATATGTGGGGTGTGCCATCACCCTATGGGCCAGACTGTTCAACCAGTTTTCAGTCCGCCTTATTGTCTGCTCATTCAGGCCATGCTTCATCTGCTTCTCTTTGAGGATCCTATGGGAGACAGTGTCGAAAGCATTACTGTAGTCTAAGTAGGCATCATCCACTGCTGTAGTCTAGGTAGGCAATAACTACCGCTGAGGGGAGCCTCATCTACCAAGCCAGTCAGTTCATTGTAGGAGGTTATCATGTTGGCCAGCCATGACTTTCCCTTTGTGAATCCATGCTGACGACTCCTCATGACCTTGTCCTTCCTGTTCCTGGAACTGATTTCCAGGATTAACTACTCCATCACGTTTCAAGGGGTCAAGGGGAGGCTGACTGGTCTGTAGATCTCTGGGAGGTGCAGCTGGAGAAATTATTTTCAATGAAGTCAGGTAGTCAGGAAGACACAATGAGTATTATACTAATGAAATGAAGAGTTAAGAAGCAATTGCTGAGACAAGATTCAAATTCTCAGAAGGGCAGAGGTGTAATACAGAAAAAAAAACAAGGCAAAAGAATGGCTACTGGAAAAATCAGTCAATGTAGATGATGGAAAGCTGAGACAAAGTTCAGAGAATTACTGAAATCACTGAAGGCAGGAGGAACCACAGAAATAGGAAGTAATTCTTCACTGCAGCTACTGGACACATGCATCTAAGATGCAACAAAATGCAACCTTGTATGTCCTTAAACTATGTTCTGCTGCTGCTGCAAAACCAATTATGAGCTTTCACTGCTGATTGTGGTATACAGTAAGGATGGTTTGCAGTGGCAGGAATTTCAGGTAAAAAAATGGACAGATCAGGAAATTTTTAAGAATCTTACAAACTCCAATAAAACAAAACATAGATTGTTGGTTCTGTGGATGTATGCATATGAAAATTGTGAGAGTATGTTTTTAAATTCTGTCAGAAAAAGTAATGTGATGTCCTTTGGAGGGGCTGGTTTAGTTGCAGTTTAGTATGCTGATGCTTCCTCAAGTTAAGGTCAAACCATTTGACTGACAGAAGTGATAGCTGTCTGGAGAGCTGAAGTGTCATAATGCTCAGGTCACTAACAATCACATGAAAACTGATATAGAAGTGAGATGAGATTGTACACTAGGAAGGCTATATTCTGGTTGCTTAATTGGCTGAGCCAGCTGAAGTATAGATGAATATGTGCTTTATGTTAATGCTAGCTTTTTACAAGACCAAATCAGATGCTAAACTATGATATGTAATCTGATTTTTTAGTAAAAATATATGATTATTAATTACATAAAAACTTGAAATAAACCACTACATTTTAATTTTATTCCATTAAAAAAACTGGTTTCTCATTCTATCAGTCACAAAAGCTGCATGTACTCATAGCACCTGAAAACCTACTTTGTGCAACATGGTGCATAAAAGATCTCAGAGAAAGGTGACCTCAGTGCACCCTTAGGCATGGTTACAACTGGTAGCTAAATGAGCATTTCTAGTAAAAAATCACAAGCAGCAGATTTAGGACAAAAATTGCCATGTGATAACACCTAATTCTCTAAGCACAAACTGGGTAATAACATTTGTTTTGTGGTACTTTTCTTTGTACAAATCAGGTGAACTTCTAGCTTTATGCTCAGTCTTGTTTTGAAATGAAATGCAGATTCAATACAGCAATATACACAAAAACCTCAGAAAAGGATTTAACTAGAACCAGATGTTGAGCAAGATGCCACACACGGAGAAACCCACTTTAAACAACCACCTTACTGTAGTTACTTGAGTCAGCTTGGTTTATGGCAGACAGAAAGGAGCTTTTCTTAGTTACTATAAACTGGTGCACACACTTCAGCATGTGAAACCAACACCCCCTTAAAAGACACAGTGATTGGTTGTAGGATTTAGAGTTTTAGAATTTTGTATCCCTGGTGACGAACTCTGGATGATACAGAAGCAAAAGCCTGGACAATCTACTGGCTTCACATGACAAGAATTGTGGTTTTGTTTTTCTTTAATCTGAATCTGAAAGATTATACCTTTGTTGTACATTCCAAATCAAAGTGTCTGATATTGCTAGGGAAAAAAAAATAAATAGGAGAGATGCTGCCAGCTTCAAAGTCACACTTCAGCGTGAATTTTTATCTGCTGTTACTACATGCAAGTAAATTAGCTGAAAGAGATTTCAGGAGGAAAATATTGTTCCAGTTGTCCGCCCCTTATTTTTTTAACCAAGTACCTGGGTTCTGAAAAAAAGTTGAATCTGATACTAGTTCTGTCTAATTTTTGGCTGGATGTGCTTTAGACAATACATCAGCTATTGTCTTTAGAGAGGGAAGCAGGAAAGACCTAAAGAAAGTCTGAAATCCAGAATGGGTAGGGCAGACAGTGGGATTGTTTAACAGAATTGGAGGTCAGAAAGAACCATCACAGCTGTTTGCCTGATGCTCGCTGTGCACTCAGCCTGGGAATATGCTGTGAAGTGCAGTACCATCCCTCAGTACCAGGGGTTTTAGATGTGAGACCACTGGGACAAGCTCCCGGTGCTGGTACAGGTTCCAGCTAGGAAGGATCTGTGTCAGATCTGTCTTGGTGACCTCATACTTCATACACAGCAGTGCGTTTCTGCTACCCCCATGTACTCTTTCTTTTACAGCCTTGCAAACCTAAACTATAGAAATTGGTTCTTGACCAGAAATATGGTGATTCATTTGTTCTGAGGAGTTCAATGAGGCCATGTACCCAGACATCTGGGAGCAAAATCACAGTACATCTAGCTATTGGAGGAAGAAATTTCTCCAGGATCTTTTAGGATCAGATGAGATACAGGTTTTTTTCATACTACAAGGCTTCAGGAATGATAATAACATGAAATGCAATGAAGTTTTTACATTCTCTGCAGCTGCTGAGAGGGACTCATATTTTCCCACAATCACATATTTCCAAGCCAGACTATCATGACCGTCTTGTTCAAACATTAGAATTCACAGTCTTTAAGGATTTTCTGCAGAAACAAGATAAAATCTATAAAAAGCAGTTAAAGTGAGTGCTTAAAGACATGGTGAGACCACCACTTCCCATAACAAACTGGTTACAGGTTTTGTTAAAAGAAATTTTACTTATTTGTGATTCTTTAGGGATATGATTCAGATTATTCTTTTATAGTGATTTGCACCCCTAATTATTTACTATCCTATCAAATGTAATATCCTCTAGGAAGGACAGAAGAGGCAATTTTTTCCCTGCTTAGGTCACTAAGTAAAAGTACACAGGATCAAAAAAAGTATCTGAGGGATTTTGTTAGAAAAAGTTCTACTTGTCAATGAGTTCACATTGACCGTGTTTTAAGATTTCTCAGTTAGCCAATGTTCTTAGTCTCTCAAATGTACGCCTTGCTAGTTCCATTTATTCCTTTTTTTTTTTTTTTTTAATCAAATATTAAGGTAATATTTCAATTAACTCAGAAAAATCCAAGGATACAATATCAACACAGTTACATTTTCTAGCTAGATTTATAACTTTTCCAGAAAGTATAACAAGATTGTTAGATAAGACAGACCTACAAATAAACACATTAACTATTCTTGCTGATATTTATAACCTTAAATTCTTTGCTGAGGCTCTAATTACTATTTCATAATTCCATGCAGAATCAATCCACAGCTAGTAAATGCTCCCCATTCCTTTTAAATATTGGAAGAATATTAGTGATTTCTGATTCTGTTGAAGTTTTCCTGAATTTGTTTAAGGTAGTTTGTAACACTTTTCAGCCACTTTGTTAAAGATTTTGGTTGAAGTACTAACATACTGTTCCAAAATTCCTTAATCTTAGCAGATGCTTCTTCACAACTTGTTCTTCTTAGTTCATGTTGGAAACAGTCTTTTCTGCCTTTTTCTAAAATTCATTTCATTCAGTTCCACTAGGTATATTTAACACAGTACATAAATTCTTTTCTAGAGGCTTTGTCATATTTTTTTTAATAAAGTGCCTTCTTATTTTTACTGAATTCATAAAGTTTCCAAAGTGATAAGCTGTAGTTCTTCTGGTTTGCTTTTTCCTTTTTTCCATTCTAACATATAAATTTTTGACATTACTCACATATCTCTGTGTAAGATGTCTTTTGTCCTACATTATACTTATTCGTACTAGTAGAATCAAGGATTTTGGATGGCCACCTGTCCTGCAATATCTAATAGTCTTTTTTAATACAAATCAGTCTAAGTTTTTAGTTCCCTTACTAATTCCAACTACACTTTAAGCTTTGGAAATTGATACTCTTAAAGTCCCTGTACATATATATCACTGAATACTGCAATATTCAGTAGAATATTGTACTTGTATCACTAAATGGTAGCCACCTGTGCCTGAACAGCCATGGATTCTTATGATAAAGACCAACTCTCCTTCATCCAATAAAATGAGGTCCAATGTTGCATTATTACCTGCTATAGAATTGAGGACCCTTAGAAAATTTATCTCTTGTTTTCAGAAAAAGTAAAGATTTATTTCTTCCACTGGCCATGTGAGCTTTCAAGAAGTATCCATCACACTACAGTTATTAATAACAACTTTTTCTTTTTCCTACATGTTATAGATAGATATCTCATGAGACATTCATATCACTGCTTCCTGAGATTTAGGCTGTTCAGCCCCACAGTGTAATGGTGATCTGTCACCCTGTGGGAGCTGACACCTGAAGCTTTGCTCTGGGGTTCTTGGATTTACTCTAAACTTCTGCAATACCTTCCCCATGAGGTGTGCCACTTTAAAGCAGGCATGTAGAACAAGAGCCAGTATAACAGGTGTTAGCTTAAAGGAAATTTGGGCCATAGAGAAAAACATGTACAAATAATCAAGAAAATGGTTGCATGACAATTAGGAGTGGACACAAGATAATATGGCTTTGGCTTTTTTAATTGACCCTAGGACTCTCTTTCTTCTACAGTATTTGCAGAAGAAAGAGGAAAAGAAAGAAAAAAGACCTGAATATAAAGTACAATTTTTTCTAATCTCATGCATAGCAGAGTATTTGCATGTAAGATCCACACACATACATGGTGATCTATATCAAATTTGAAGATTTTTAATAATTTATGCAGTGTCTGAAGAAAATTCACAAATCTATAACCCTAAAATTTAAAGTTGTGTGAAGTTTCAGACAAGCAGAAACTGTTTACAGAATGTACTTCTCACTTTGAATTAATTTATTCTATATTTTGCTGCAGTAATATATGACATTCCTGATTTTGAGGATTACTGGTAGCACTACCCTAAGAATGACATGAAGAAGTTACCTCTGTTCTTGTAAATTTCACTAAAATTCTTGCCCACATATGTAATTGTCATAGTCATTTTTAGTCTACAATCTAAGTACTTCTAAGTGGCTGATTAAGAAAGTGTGTTTAACCCATCACTTTTAAAGGTTGTATCGAATAGGAACAATTGCACGGTGGCAGTCAGAACAAAGTAGTTTGCTTAGCAGGGCAAAATTCTCTCTTATAGTACTTTCTCTGTTTTCCAAAATCAGCATTCATCACCTACCATCTGTTCTTGCTTTCTGTGCGAATCATCTTGATTTGATTGACATTCTTCCCAATGGCAGAACTTTCAGTGCATGTTAACTTATACAAGAGAACCAATTTAAGCATCTCTTGTGTATAAATTAGCTAGAGAATCTTAGAGATATACTGCTTATCTGATGGCGTAATTGAGCCCAAAGCTCTACCATTGATCTTTCACAACTTGTCTGTCCAAAAAAAAAAAAAAAATGAAGGTATAGGGATGAAACTCTGTACATCAGAATTAAAACTTTCTCAGCTTCTCATATAACTGTATTTCTTCTGCAGAGAAATTAGGAGAAGTTAAAATGTAATAGTAAAGCTAATTTCTGACAGAAAAGATGTGCCAGTGCAGTAAATGATAGGAATCTCTTTATTCGGAAAGGATAGTGAATTACTCATGAAATTCCATTCGTACTTTTTTTTTTTTTCAATATTTAGGTTATGTAAATTTACACTTATGACGAAGTTGACTATTACTCCAACGAACTAAACAGTTACCAGAATACTTCTAAGTGTACTCTTCAGCAACCACAGTAACTCTTGACAGTATTACAAGAAGGTGAGACTGGAAATATACCAGTAAGAAAACAAATTGCTGATCATATTAATTCCCCCACATACTGTCACATAATGCAATCTTTCTGAATGCTTCACTGTGTCCATTGTAAATGGTTTGTCCTGCATGTTTTCATAATTTAAAACTAATACATTTGTCAGGGTTCTTGACAATACTGTGGTTTTTGTGTTCTTTCCAATGCACTGAATCAGAAGATAATCCAATAACAGATCTGCCATAAAACTGGTATGACCTAAGTTTCTTCCGAATGTGTGGTGCATACAAATATATACAGATATATCTATCTATATCTAATATCTCTATCTCTATCTCTATCTCTATCTCTATCTCTATATCTATATCTATATCTATATCTTCTATGTCTATATCTATCTAGTCTTTACCCAAAGGACAGGCTGCATAAACAAGGGTATAACCCTTTTCTAGTAAGTTTAAAGGTAAGTGATGAGGCACTGGTGCTGTTATTCTGTAAATGTGGCTCATCCCACATGGTAGTAGTGGAGATCCTCCATTTTCCGTGGGGTTTGAAATCATTGTGATGCTCCCAGCTGTGTGACCAGTGCACTCTGCCTACAAACTGATCTCACATTGACATCAAAAAGTACACACACGGAGAAAAATACACACACACAAATGAGGGCATTGAAACCTTACATAAAAAAGTATTTTGTCACTGCAAAATACAGCAGAAAATTAGATGATAGAAAATTTCAGACAAAAGTATAAGATACATTGGTACTTTTTGCTGATACTATGTATACCACAATGACATTTACCAGTAAACTTCCAGCATTTAATTCCCCTTTCCCCATGTACCCACCATCTAAATCTGAATCTTCCCAGCAACCTGTAAGAAAATGGTGGGATTCCGAAAGTGGCTGACTAAGAGGTTACACATAATACTTAGGACACATCTTGAGGGAATAACCTTTACAGATCACTGCAGAATTTATATTTAGTGATTTATAGTGTCATTGCCCTTATGCATGTCATATTTTAAGCAAATCTAACATCTTATTTTATCTTCTTTCAGTGAATTCTCTTATCTCTGTTACAGCAGAAACAAATCTAAGAGCAATACATTCTATCTGTGACTGGAATAGATGGACAAAGACATCTCTGAACACTGTCTGGGTGCACCTGCTGTTTTCCCATACTGGAATATGGGAATCAAGACAGAAGATGTCACCTATGCAGCAGATGAACCCAGCTGCACGGGCTAACATGCAGTGGGATAAAAAGGAAGGGATCATCTGCTCTGGGCATGTACCCCCTAATTCCTCCTGAATAATTCTATCCAAATTGACTCTTGGAGAATTTATAATTTACTGATGTTGTGCTTAATTCCCTGTATAAAAGGAAGAACGTGTTTTAACCTTTTCGCTCGGTTAGTTTTTCATTTTTTCAAGTGTTATTAATTGCTGTTTGTTTTTTATTATGGTGACTCCAAAATCTCTACTGACTCATACTGGTCTTAGGAGGTGCAGGTTTTGGTAATCAAGGGGTGGTGATGGGAAATAAGGATGACTGTCATCTCTGGTGGCAGTAAGCCCCACATTTGTTGTTGTCCTGACAGATGTCTATCTGTTCTATTCTGTCTATCTGTTCTTCTGTTTTCTACACCCAGACATAGCCTGTGGCTCTTGAAGTGGCAGTGTACTAATTTCTTGAGATGCTGATAAGCCTGGAGCCGGCCCTGAGCCTCCCTGGGGAGAACTTATATGTCATCTGTAAATCAGTTGGCATTACTAGTTACAGACAGGTAAGGTCTTACCTCACAGAAGAAGGTTTTGACAGAAGTTACCATTGTTCCCAGCTTCCCTCCAACCTCTTTGTCAATGATTCGTTAAATGCCTCTGCATCTCTCTGGCTTTCTCTCCCTCTCTGAAGTCAACTGCTACTCCCCTCAAAGACAGCAGTAAAATCTGGTGCTCTTCATTGACATTCATAACATTAAGCATGGCCAGATTTATAGTGTGTGCTTGTACAATTTTCAAAGAAAAAGGATTTTTCAGGAACATTTGTTTTCAATTTGCTTTAAAGAGGCCTAATAGCTGTGTTGACTCCTAGTCCGATATTGGACATACTTGGAAATGGGGAAGAATGAAAGAGGTTGTAGGAGATCCAGGCAGGTACAGAGTGGGATGAGAGAATGTGCTGCACCCATATGAAGTATGTTATATGAGTTTCCAAGAGCCCTGGGAAGAGTTCATCACTACCCTGCCTGGAAAAACTATCTTTTGTATAGCTCTTTGCACCAGAGAGCCTGGACAGACTAACTTTCACGAACAGGCATCCCCAGCTTAAACCAGTTGATGTACATGATGCTACTAGCCAATAAATCTTTCTATCATGGCTGAATTTCCAGGTAAATTGCAAGAAAATAATTGACTATCCAGAAGGATCCTGCTCATGGGAAACTCAGCTAGGGCTCATCTCCTCAGTGAACCTAAATGTGTTGAACGCCCTTCCTTAAAATCTTGATGTGCTCTTGTTTGCACAAAAGTAGCTCTGTTGAAATTACCTGTGTGCCAATCTGATGAAATCAGAAGCAAGCCCATGTAATTTGGACATTTGAGCCCAGATATATCTTACCTACAGCTGGGTCTGGTATGGGACATCAAAGTTAGAAGCAGAGTTACCTAGGGTCCCTCAACAGACCGTGGGAACAGAGGCCCACAACTCCAAAGGAAAACGTTTGCTCACTTATATCACCTGACTCTCCATTGACTCATCCATTAAACCTGGTAAGGTGAGCCCAGGAATAACTGGGCTAATTTTCAAAGCGAGTAGCTGTCAACCGATAGATGTGCCATAAGGCATCTGCCTAAGTAGTTGATCATAAAGGATATGGGTATGAGCACAGAATTGTGATCGATGAAAAGCTCTTTGGGACAGGGAATTCTGTACCTCATATTCATCCAGATTTTTTTTTTAATAAAAGACAGCAACCTTATTTAGGTTTCAATTTAACCCTTCTTTTAGAAAAGAAGATCTTTCTTTTATGGAACATATTTAAGAAACTAGGAAAAATTGGTAAAGTGAGCTAGATGGAGAGGTAAACTTGAAACATATGTCCTCTCCTGGGATCACAGAACATGGATCTTCTCAAGCTGGTTGCAAATGTAGTTATGATATTTTCTATGGGACATTTTTCTACTTTCATGATTGTCTTGAAAAAAAGGGAAAAATTTTCTTGTACACCATCAGCTAAGAAAAAAAAATAACCACCACAAAAAACTGGGAATGGGTATTCCTTTTCTTCCTAGCATCTTAAACTGTAAGTTACAAAAGCGTTTCCACGCTGTAATGTGATAGACAGAGCAGTGCCTAAGGACTCAGGAAATGTTGGAGTTTGCTTTTGCCACTGATGCTGCCAGATGCATTTCCTTGGGAGGTCACTTCGCTGTGCTGTGCTCCACTGCTTCCAGGTGTAAGAAGGCACAATTTCCTGAGAAGATTATTATGAGGTGAATGGAAGTAGAAGTCCTGTGTCATAGCAGCTTTGTATTTACCACTCACTGGCAATAGAATTACACATATTATGCAAATTCATTGTACAAAGAGAGACGTTTTCCTTACAGGGTTGAAAAGTAATCCACGTGACTTTCACTAAGTGGTTCTGTGTCCTCTTTCCTTGTAAACAGAGGAAGACTAACATTATATGTTTACCTGATAAAAAACAATATGCTCTTCCCAGCAACTAGCAAGGACCTGCTCCTACAGCAGCAGCATTATTGTGAATGAACTCATTCATTTACAGTTCTGATCCCATTCTGACAACAAATCCCATCTGCATGTGTTTGTTTTCTAAAGAAAAGCATTAGCTCAGTGTGAGGTGTTTGGATTGAAGCAGCTCACCGATATCCGCTGGTATTATATTTACAGGACCAGAATTGTAGCACTTGATAACTCTATTGTTTGTTAGCTGGACAGTGAATTCATTACCTTCAGGATCCCAAATGTTTACAACTAGTTGCTACTAGAAACTGTTTTGATTCTGTATTGGAAACCACAATCATGTAGATAGCCATTAGGTCAGCTGCCCAGGGAGACCTGGGCTTTCTGCTTCTCACTTATAATCCCTCTATTCACTCTGCTTCAGGCTGGGGGACATGAAACTGTTTTCTAATTTAGTACTTCAAACTCTCCTTATTTTTTACCCTCACTATGCAAAGGAGGTTAAGTACTAATCTTTGGTGGAACTGACAGGTTTTTTCCTGTGCTTTTTTACAGGGGATGTGGTAGATTTACTTCAGCCTTGTTCACTGCTTTGTGGGAGCGAGGCTTTCATTGATATATTTTCTCTGCTTCTGGACAGCCTTCATTCCCATCGCTTATAGGGAACATAGGAATGCATGGAATCACTTGTGTATGTTACTACCTATAGTCTATTTATCTTGGAGGTACTTGGAGCTGTTATAAATTGCTGTAAACCTGGTGGTCTGAAGCCATGAAAAAGGATGAGCTTACTTTTAATAACTGACATTGAAACAGGAGAAAAGCAGTTCAGAATGCCTGGAGAGGTGTGGAGGCTCCTGCCAAACTGGTGAATGCTCTGTCTGCAGCAACTTTTGAAAAAAGTGAATTAACTGGATAGGCCAGGCCTCTGTTGCATGTCAGTTATATAACAGTTTATAAATTTTCTGTTTAAAAATAAGCTGTGAAGTTTTACTGTTGAAGTGAATATAATGTTGGCATTCATATTTGAAAGCAAACAGGCAAGCATGCCCAGGGTGGGGGAGTCCCCCTGCCCACTGCAGATGGCTTCTGGGAAGAGCCAGAAGAAGATGAAAAGAAGACAAAAATTAGGAAGAAAATGACATTTGAGTATGGAAACGTTTCTCTTGTAGGCAGAGGGCTTACTAAGGGCCTTTAGTTCTACTCTGAACAACATCTGAAACTTTGGAGGGATAGGTAGGACATGTGTCCAGCAGTTTAGGGTCTGACCAATGACTTACAGATGAGAGCACCAATAGTCTGAAGCAGAGCAACTGCAGGGCAGTCACTGTATCAGTGTGTGTCACTGAATTTGGATCAATTCATCTGAAATCACCCATGGAGCCCAGTAAAATTATCTGTACCACAGAGAATCCTGCCAACCTGGGCAATGAACTAAGTGTGAGTGCAATGACAACGGGAAGATAGTAGTTAGCCACCTCAGCTGTGGGGAGAGGACTGGGAAACTGGGGCAGAAAATTGTAATCTTGCATCCTGTCATTTAGTTCTTCTTTCCCTGAGCTATTGTATTATTGTGTTTTCCTTTTGTTCCCAATAAACTGTGTTGATTTATGCCACATTGGTCTTACTGTTTAAACATGGAGAAATGTCAATTGCTAAATAACTGCTATAAGAGAGTTACTCAAGTTTCTAACTAGGAGTTCACAAGAGCACTGTTTAAATGTTTATAGAAACCCTAACAAATTGAAGGCACCACCATAGCATGAAGTTTGCACCAGCTTTTCCATTTTCCATTGAGAATGACTCAGTCCTGTTCCCTTTTTTTGTTTGTTTTTATTTGGGAGAGTTTGGCAGTGCAGGCCTGCAGCTCACTCATTTTGAATGATGTTTTTCTCCCTGACTTTCCAGACAAGTTTTGAGATGACAAAAATAAAAAAGATGGGGGGGAAAAAAAAAAAGTAAGTTACCTAGAAGGTAGAAGTCTTACAAGCCATTGCCCATGTTTTCAATTGAATACTGATTACTTAATGAAAATCATAGAACTGTAGAATAGTTTGGGTTGGAAGGGACCTTCAAAGCTCATCTAGTTCAACGCCCCTGCCATAAGCAGGGACATCTCCAACTAGATCAAGTTTCTCAAGGCCCCATCCATCTTGGCCTTGAATATTTTCCACCCTTCTGGGCAACCTGTTCCAGTACTTTAACACTATCATTGTAAAAACTTTCTTCCTCATGTCTAGCCTGAATCTCCCCTCTTCTAGTTTAAAACCATTGCCTCTTGTCCTCTCATTACGTGCTGTTCTAAAAAGTCTGTCCCCATCCTTCTTATAGTCTCCTTTTAAGTACTGAAAGGCCACAATAAGGTCTCCCTGGAGCCTTCTCTTCTTCAGGCTGAACAACCCCAACTGTCTCAGCCTCAACCCTCTGATCATTTTTGTGGCCTCCTCAGGACCCTCTCCAACAGGTCCATGTCTTTCTTGTACTGGGAGCTCCAGAGCTGGATGCAGATACGGCCTCACTAGAGCACAGGAAGAGGGGAGTATCACCTCCCTCAACCTGCTGGCCACTCTCCTTTTGATGCAGCCTGAGATAAAACTGGCCTTCTGGGCTGCAAGCACTCATTGCCAGCTCATGTCCAATCTTTCATTCACCACTACCCCCATACCCTTCTCCACAGGGCTGCTCTTGATCTCTTCATTCCCCAGCCTGTATCAGTATAGGGGGTTGCCCAAAACCAGGTGCAGAACTTCGCACTTGGCCTTGTTGAACCTTGTGAGGTTCACATGGGCCCACTTCTTGAGCTTGTCCAGGTCCCTCTGGATGGCATACCATCCCTCAGGTGTGTCAACTGCACCACTCAGCTTGGCATTTTCTGCAAGCTTGCTGAGGGTGCACGTGATCCCACTGTGCTGTTGATGAAGATATTTAACAGTACTGATCCCAGTAGAGACCCCTGAGGGACACCACTTGTCACCGGTGTTCATCCAGACGTTGTGCCATTGACCACTACTCTCTGGATGAAACCATCCAGCCAGTTCCTCATCCACTGAACAGTCCACTCATCAAATCTATACCTCTCCAATTTAGAGAGAATGTTGTGGGAGACGGTGTCAAAAGCTTTGCAGAAGTCCAGATAGACGACATCTGTAGCCCTTCCTTTGTCCACTGATGTAGTTACTCCATCGTAGAAGGCCACTAAGTTGGTGAGGAAAAATGCCCATTTGGGGCCCAAAACAGATGTAAGATGTAGCTCATACAAATCCCTGTTTTAAACTTGAAGAGACCGAAGAAATTATATTTTGCCATTGTAAGTGAAATACAGTTCTCTCACATTCTATCTTTGATCCTTAAAGTATGTGTAGCCATAGGAAGAACCTTTAGGGTATACTGTTAAAAAATGTAGAGCTGGATTACTGTCTCTCATGGAAAACTCTGTTGAAGGAAAGAGTTGTGTATTCAGATATAGATTCTCAATATTTTCACACAGAGTGAAGTTTCCATATTTTCCTGGGAAGCGAGTTTGCACACTCCCTACCCTGGAACAAATCTTGTGATCCAACCCACACAGAGCAGGTCTCCATCTGGAGGGAGCTGAGACCTGGCATTCCTAGCTGGGCTTCTCAGCACACTGGTTTAGTTGTAATCCCATTAATAAGGACACCAGAATTAGAGAAAGAAATAGTGGGAGGTGAACTCAGTCTTCCTGTGTGAATGCTTGTTTTCTTGTTTCTGGTTTTTGACACCTACTTTGTCTTTTTTGAAGCTGTTAATTGATGATCCTTCATTTCTGACAGTTTGTTGTTTTGTCCTGTTTGCTTGGATTTAATGTAATTGTCTTATTCCTTTTTTTTCAACTTTTGCCTGTTTAATCTTCAAATCTCCCTTCTCAGCTGCGTCTTCCTTTCCACTGAGACACAGTATAAGCAAAGCATCTTGAACTTTTAAAAGGCTCCATTGCCTAAATACTTGTTTACTTCTGAACCCTCCCTCTCCTTCCACTTGTGCCATTGGTTAACATTGAGGATCGCTGATGCTAGTGCCACACTGAGTCATCCTAACAGAGGTGCTGTTCAGGTTATGTGAGGTCAGTATTGCCATTCCTGCTCTTGAAGTCCCCTGCCCATGTTGCTGCATGTTCCTATTCAGTTGTGCCATTCAGAGGTTGTACCTAGTAGGGTGTAGATATTGTACCAGGTGGGACACAGGCTTGGCTGGGTTGCTATACAGCAATTGGTGAGAAAAAAATAGAGATGGCATGGAGCCCAAGGCACCTGTACCTACAAGGCACATCCATATGGCAGCAGCTCTAGGCTCTGAACTTCTTCCATTCACTAGAGGGGAAAGTTGCATATGTTTTCCCAAGGTGACATACAGCACAGAAAGAGAATATGCTTCTGTCCTTCCTATTCTTTAAACTTCTGCTTCACTTAAGCCTTTTGAGATAAATAGTTCTGCTTTTGTCATTCTTGGATTATAACTCCTGTAGAACAAGAACTTCTCATTTTTGTGTAGGGCATATTGTGGTGGGATCCTCTATACCTGTCTGGAATACTATAGATGTTATTACAATGCTCCTTCCACTAATATCTTCAAAAAGATTTACCAGTTTTTGGGGTAGGCAGGAAGCTGCTAGAGCTTGTGCTTCAAGACATCTGGGAGACATTGATGTGGGAGAAGAAGAATGTGTATTCACTCGATAAGGTTTTCTAAGCAGGTTTTTCTGCCTCTTGATTCAGTGTCTGGAAGAATGCCCATTCCGGAAAGTAACGATAAAACTGAAGGTTTTCCAAATGTTTTTTGGTAGCTGGCACTTACTTTAGATAAAGCTTTTAACTTAATTAAATCAACCATTTAACCCTCTTCTTTAATCATGTGCTTTGGAGAATTTAGGAGAAAAATTACCCTAGGTAGAATGTTGAGATGAACATCAGAAAAATAACTCTTTAAACAGGAAATCATGTGAACGCCCTGGTGTACACCTACTCTCTCCCATTTCAGAACAACATACTGAGACTATGAACTGTCTGCCACAAAAACACCAAGGACATTTTGTTCAGCTGCCTGGGATTTGAGCACAATGATACTTTCTGAAGTAAAAGTATTCATCTGGGACATCTTTGCACATAAGAGCAGGCATTCACTTAGGCCACTATAGTTACAGTTGCAAAACAGTTTCCGCCATAATCTCCTGCTTTGTCATGCTCATAGCTTTCCAAAGCAAGAGAAATTTGGACTGATTTTTCCTATGATGATTCCTTTTTGGACCAGAGCTTTTCTTATGAAAGGCAGCAAAATTAGACAACTAGGTTTTGCAAAGCCAAAAAAACCCTTTTTTTTTTTTCCATGATGAAATAGTGTAAATATAGTTCTCCCTGCTCTTGTCAATAAATTATGAAATCTATGCAAATAAAATTGCAGGATGTCAGAAAACAGCAATTTCAATAATCACACTGAATGTGCCTTTTATTTATTTTTTTTTTTTTTTCTATTCTGGTTATGAGTACCATTTTGCTATTTATCTGGAGACCTTTTTCCTTTCTCTGTATGTGTCAAGATTGCTATATTTACTATAGATAGAAGTAATTACTTAATCACTAAAGACCAATCTCAGAAAAAATTATTTAAACACGTGTGTCAGTGGCTCTCTAGTTCGGATTAGGCCACTGTATTTCATTGCTTAATATTCTTATATGACATTACCATCCTCTGTGATTGCAGTGGCTTGACCTTGACTGGTGGCCAGACACCCACCCAGCCACTCTCTTAGTCCTCCCCTGCAGCAGGACAAGAAGACAAAAAAGAAAAGCTCATGGGTCAAGGTAAAAATGGGAAGATCAGTTGACAATTACCATCATGGGCAAAACAGACTCAGCCTGGGGAAAATGAATTTAATTTATTCACAATTAAAATTGGTTTGGATAGTCAGAAACAAGACAAATTAAAACAAGACCTTCCTCCCACCCTCCATGTTTTCCCAGGATCAGCTTCGATGCTTTGTTCTTGACTCCTCTTGGAGTCAACAAACCTCCTCTTATCTCTTCTTGTGTCTTGTCGGTTGCAGACAATCCAAAAGAGAGAAGGATCTTAATTCATCATTATGTATCTAGCATAATGCTGTCAAGTCTCACTTGGATTTCCATTAGCCATGTTTACCACATCAGATATATACTTTGCATAGTCTTTTAGCAATTCTCATACATCAAGTTTTTTGTTTTTTTTTTTTCAAATTTAGAAGCTGAGGAGGATGTCAGCTTTCAGCTACAGATGACAGAAAATCAGATGATGAGTTTTAACTCAGTTTTAAGACAAGCATATTCTTGGATATGAAATCTGAGTAAATACTCCATATTCTAATGTTTGAGACAGTCACTAAAAACAGTCATGCTAATATTTTCTAATTCTGAATTATTTATTAAAAAATGCCTTTTCCATTTTCCTTTAAAATAATTCATAAAAATGTTGTATATATTTATCCTTAATTATTTTATTATTTATCTGAATTTTCTCTTCCATTGACTGTTCTTAATTAGAAGGATTATTTTATTCCTTTACTAGATGTCTTGAGCTGTAAAACTCATTTCCTATTTCAGTCAAAATCTTTATTTTTAATCAAAGAATGACTTCAATTACATTGTCCTCAGCATCTGCTTTTTCTGACAGCATGCTTAAAAAGCTTTCAGGTGTACAAAATTTTTTAGAAACAAGTATAGCGTTAGATGGGTAAATGAAGAGAACCATGATTGAGAATTTTCTCATCTCAATTTAAATATATGGCAATAAACACAGTATTAAAAATCTAGTCATTATTCCCTTTTATAAACAGAAACACCTGTTCTCATAATCAAAGGAAATCAAGCTATTTTTAGCTGTCACATTTGTGTATTTTTACTACCAGACTGTGTCAATTCCTAGAATTCGAGCCTAACAATCATATTCTAAGCTCGTCTTTTTTTTAAGGGTCTACATTCATTCATGCTCAGGACTCATACAAACTCCATCCAGAAATGCTTTTTTGATGCTTCAGATGTTCTTTCCAAAGGCATAATAAAGCCACAGAATAGGAATAATGATAATGATGACAATGATAGAACAAAATAAAATAGACAAATAAAGAAATGAAGACACACACACACACAAAGGCAGGCAACCAAAAAAAACCCCAAACCCCAACAGTTATTTGAGAGAATACTTATTTCCGAGTTGTGCCCACTATGGGTACCATGCCAAATTTCACCATCTTATTTATTCAAAATTAAGGTGACATCCATGAGGGAAGTGAAAGTTGTGTAGCAGATTTTGTGTGTCTTAGATCCATATATTGATAAGGAACACATTATTAAAAATTTCACTTATGAAGAGGGTTTTTTTTCTCCAGGCATTTTCTGTGGCCACTAACCCAGCTGCATAATTTCTCATTTCTAGTCTAAAGGACATTTTACAATTTAAACTTTGCATTTTGTTAAAACAACCTGACAAAACAAAACAGCAAGGAGTCCTCTATCTTATGACCAACACACCATGTTTGCAGTGGATTCAAAGCTCGTCTTTGTCACTGACACTGAAGCAGGGAGCTCTCTGGCAGCACCACCCGTGTCTGAGAGGAGAAGGGACATAATGTGACATGCATAAGGTGGAACAACACTGTCCATGTGCCCATGAAAGTATGTCATAATCACAGAAAAATGTAAGCTGGACAGGACCTTAAGAGGTTATCTGGTCCAACCTTGAAAGAAAAGAACAGACCAGATTGCACAAGGCATTGTCCCATGAGTTCTTTCAACTTTTCGTTGTATGCCATGCTCCATCCTCACAACTGTCTTGGTAAACCTCTATTGTGCTCTTTTCAGTTCATTGACAGCTCTCTTCTACTAATAAGAAGGTATCAAGTAAAACGCCATACACAGTATATGTAATCTCCCCTATTCAAAAAACAAATACATAGGTTTTTGGTTTTTGCTATTCTTCATGCATTACTCTATTAGATGCAAGAAATTCTGGTTGAAGATAATCATTACATAAAATTACCTTTCACATTTTATACAAGAAGTTTAAAGTGTTTATTCTGTGCCCTGAATTTTGTGCCTTTTAGGTGTCGTACAATTTGATGTTCACAGGGATACAAATCTTAGATTTTCACAGGCATACTCTTGGTGGAAAGGTAGGTCAGGATGACAGACTATACCTCTCAATATGTGGGAAACAGCCAGTTTTAATGTGATGATGCAGCAATTGTTGCTATTCTTATACATGGATTATTATTCACAGCATCTGTTTCCAATGTACTGGGTGGTTTTGCCTTAAAGTTTTGGTATTCCTGCTTCCATGAACCCCCAATAAATACTCTCTGCTCTTATCCTGTATAGCAAATGACTTAGTTTCTTTATCATACACAGGATAGCACCACTTCTCATCTTTCATTCCTCCAGAAGTTGAGGGAACACTCATAAAGACTGATTTAGGTTTTTGCACTGAGCTGAATTTCCTTTCTGCTACACATCCCCAAATCAGCTTTTAAACAAATCTTTCTTGTACAGAAATAGATGAGAAATATCCAATAAGACTCAGTAAAGAACCTGAAATATATTAAATTCAAGCCAAACCATGGTAGTAACAATGCATTTCCAACATCTTGTATTCAGGCTCATACTTCATGAACACGCCTTGCTCGAACCTCAGCTGTCCGTTGGACAGCAGTGTTTTAATCCACCGGTTTGTCAGAGGGTGGCAATGTAGGAACACACAATAAGCACATGGTCAATTAATGGGAGCTTCTCCAGAGTGAGAGCAGCTGCTCTCCTGACACAGCCACAGCCTTCCCTTTGTTTACTACCCTCACAGTCAGGTTTCTGTGAACACCATTCAAAACAACACAGGGTGGTCCTGAAGAAACACCATGCTTCATGCATGACTGTCTCACACACAGAAAACCTTCCAGACAGAGACAAACACACTCCTCTTATTTACAGTTCACCCATGCTCATCCCAACCTGAATTTCTTCCAGATCTGCCAGAGGAAATGAGGCAGGCAGCCTGATGTGCTGCTGGGAGCCGCTTCTCTGCCATGCCTTCTGCATCCCACAGAGCCGGCCTGGTCTGCATCGGTGGTCTCCTGATGGGTCTACATAGAACTGCGGGACTTGCAAGGTAGGTGTCTGTTACAGGAAAACAAGACAGAAACTGTCTGGGATTGCTGATGGTTCCTCTTGATGTCACCTTCTCTTCCTCTTAGGTATCTTGTTACTTCTTTTCAATAAAACATTGCTATCTTGAGCTGTGTGACCGCCCAGATGACAAGCACTGAAATACTTTGTTTTGTACTAATTCGGTTTGAAGGAATAAAGTACATCTAACTTTACCATTGCAAGAAGTACCTAGGAAGATAAACACTTTATGTTCTTTTGTACAGGTGTACAAGATACTAACAGTGTACAGGCAGGACAGCCAAAACCACCATTTTTCCCGGTAAGTAATTGTTTGTTTCGCACATGGGAGCATTATTACTGTTATCCTTCTTCCCCTAGGATTGGGATTAAGACTGCAGTTCAGTGCTTGTTGAGATGAGTCATTATTCATTTTAATATCTCTTTTGGTGGCTGTGAATAATTTTTGTTGTCAAAGTGCTGCAGTATCTTCTTAGGAACAAGTCCTGTTCTCTCTGCACTTACAGAAGAGCTGAGTTTACAAGAGGAATGGACATAGTCCCTTATCTTTTGGGTTTGAGTTGTATATCTTGGACAAACAAGATATGAACATAAAGGGAGTTTGTCATAAAATCTTTCAATAAATTCATATATTAAAATGTATTCCTTCCCCAATCATTTTACTGTCGTCATTGCTTTTGCCACATCTAATTTATAGGGTGAAACCTCTTGGAACAGTGACTCATCTTCTCCTTATAAAGCACCATCCACGCAAAACTGTATTAATAAAGGAATAATAATGGGATCTGTTTGTCTCTTAGAGACTGAGGCAGAGATAACTGATTCTGTTGCAGATGGCAGTAAGGATGTAGTATAGTTTGTGTCTATCTTAGATAAGGCTGGGCCCCTATAATGCAAGGAGTGTGAAGTACAGAGGCCCAGGAACGAAAGCTCAAAGCAATTGGATCTTAAAATAGAAATCAGGAGTCAGGATCCCAAAGAAAATACACTACCAATGCAAAACAGTTTGCATTCTCTCCAGCTGAGAATCTCAATCCCGCTGAAAAGCAACCATGATCCAAACCACAGTAGATCTCATGAGATAATGCAATAGTTCTGTTCCACTGGAAAAGTAGAGTACAAACATTTATTTGTCAAATAAATTAGTTTCACTTCTGAATATAGAAATACATTTATTTGCTATAGAGTGGTCATTCCACATGAATAGCTAACCCTGGATAAAATGTGGAAGTTTGCAATCCATATTTCCTGATCCTTCTGCTGATTATCTGAAGCTGGAAGTTATATATTTCTTGATGAGGATGTGGGAAAGACACAGCCTTTGCTGCTTCTCACAATAAATCGGAATTTGAATACTGAACTGCAAGCTGCTTATCCACAGTCTATGACCACTATAGCGTATACATTACTACAGTATGGCATTGGCAAACTATGTCAGTACTTAATGTTTGAAACAATAAATACAGAGTGCTTTTAAATAATTGATATGAACAGATTCCAGACAAAACAGTTCACATATTTTCATTCTCAAACAATATAATCCTTAGCAGACGCCTATAATTAGGGACATAAATGTAAAAATACAGTAAAAGAATGCATGGAGTTTACTTATATTTACTCTTAGATCTACCAGGTTAATGCAATTAAATGCTTTAGTTCAGGATGAGCCTGACAAACCTCTTCATTTCTTCAGTTCATATCAGATATTTATAGCTTAAGCAAAATAGAAAATGACAGGAGAGTGGACAAGCTATTTATATGAGCTAGAGAAATAATTATCAGATTATTCATGGCACTGTAAAAAGCAGGAATGATAAACAGCCCAGCTATTGTAATGTGATTAGCTAATGTTAGTTAAGCATTGTGAAGATAGAAAGAGCTCTACAAAGGTTAAACATTATTATTATCACTGTTAATTCAGAGTGATGGAAGGCACAGTGCCTCTTACCATGTGCTGTGTAAAGCTTGCAGAAACTGAAATGTAGAACTGATTTACAGATGCGATAAAAAGCATTACCAGCTGGTGAGCTCTTTCTGCTTGTTCCTTGTTGAGGTCTGATTAGCTGGTCATTTGAAAAGATATGTCAGGGATAGCAGGAGAGATGTAGAATATATCACAGCAGGACGGACTGATGTGGGTCAAGCTCTGCACCAGTCTGCCTCTCCAGCTGCCCTAGGGGTCCTCTAGTCACATACAAGAAGCAACAACGCTGAGAGCTGCAGGTTGCCACTCACAGCACTCTGTGGTCCTGGAAGGCCTTCCAACATAATCCATGTGGGCATAACCATCCTGGAAACATTAACATTCTTTGGCTACAGGCTTGTATTTCTGGTTGTCTAGGTATTTATGCCATGGATTATTGCCTTAGGCAAAAGTCCTTGTATGTGCTGTGTGAAACAAAACATGATGCCCTACGATGGTTTGTTCCACCAATGTATTGTTACATGGAACAAGTTGAAAATAAGCATTTTTAATTTTAAAGGAAATTCTGGTGTTTTAAAAGCATCACTATTCCAGCTTGGAAACCAAATGAGCCACAACTTCTTGCTATACTAAATATTAATTCTAATGAGAATTCTATTACTTATGCTAATAATTAATCACTTCAAAATATTGATTTCTTCTTGTTCAAATTGAAAAAAAATAGTGAAATCAATAAACTTATTTGAAAAATATAACTATTGGAAAATTTTTAGAAAAGTGTATTCCGTCAGGTGTTTCATTTAACTGTTCTGTGGTATGTGTCTCTCTTATGAACAACATTGTATAAACATCCAGTCTTACAGAAAAAAATAGTAAGAAATCAAGGCTGGTGAATGAAAATACGGTTAGGAATCAGAGCTGATCTTAAAACATGGATTCAAATTCAGGTGACAATCCTACATGACTAGGGTCTTGGTTTTGTTTCAGCAGGGAAACTTTTATGTCTTAAAGTTTCCAGGAAGTATTTTCAAAGAACATGAAGATACCTGCTTCAGCTGGGGTAGGATACTGTCTTCGCTTTTCAAATTTATTTCCACTATCTGGGAATAGATAATGTTTTGCAGATTCACTAACCAGAGAAATTCCCTATCCCAAAGTCTTATGAATCTGACATAGTGAGCAGGACAAGCAAACAGGGAGGAGAAAACAAAAAGAAAAGAGGAGTGCTGGAAAGCTGATTTACCATGTGACTTTGGAGTCCTTTCCAGCTGTTGGTGAGTCTTACCACTGACTTCAGCCCTTTCAGTTAATTGAGAGCTGACATTCAGAATAACAGTATTATAATGGCTCTTAAAAGAGCTCTGAGAGAAAATCTGTAGTGATTCAGAGGATGATTCACTCGTATTGATAGCAAAATATCAGCAGTAGCTAAACATGACAGATACAGTGTGTACAGAGACAGCCAAGACAAGTCTAAATTAGAGCTTTGAGCATGCATTTGTGATTTAGTCATCTGGATAACAGACCATAGGCTGTGAGCAACCAATATTAACTGAAGAACATTGCATTATCTCCAGTGTGAGTATTCCCAAAGGTACAAAATGTTTGTCCCCCTAAAAGTGATTGTTGCCAGTTTTGGGGTGTGATTCAGACTTATAATTCATAATATGATCTCTGTCATTATTTTCCAGTTAATTTGTATTATGAGAACAGAATTTAATTTAACTCAAACTTCCTCTGTGTTACAGAATTTGGAACTCATACTTCTGTTGATTCATCATCTGTGATGACAAAATCAAGCTGCAAGAGCACCACAGGCCAAAGTGTTTGTCGCCACAGTGCATGTTCTCATTACTTGCACTTCTACTGGCAAAAGACCGTGTAGGTCTTTTGGGACCTTTTTATACAATACACTGTGAGATGTGGAAGTGTCACAAGAAAAGCCATTCACACTATGGGCACAATGGGTGGAGTTTTCACCTTGTCCAAGTAGCACAAATGAGTAATTTAGAACATAAAACAAGGGAAAAATTGTAGATAAATAGACAATCTCCTTCCCACTGTGTTACACTGACTATTCCTTTATCTCTGTCACATCTGAAGGTCAAAGTGCCTTCAGTCTCTGGTGGTATGTGTATCAGTGTGTATGCAACCACCTTGGATTTCAAAGGGCCACCCAGTTAAACAAGATTCTTCCTTGTGATGAACACCATCAATTTTCAGTCATGGCCTGGGCCTGCAGGAAGGAGAAGGTGTGATGAAAATCATGGATGAAGAATTACCTGGCAAGGAAAGAGAAAGGGTGCTGCAGCAAAGGTCTAGGACTTGAAGGCATTTGTGAAGCTATTCATTTAGCACCTGAACATTACTAAATGATTTTGCTCATCTGAGAAAGCGTGCACATATTTATGGGTCTAAGGTAAACAACAGAGGTTGCAAAACTTTTGTGTATGAAAGGCAACTTTTGTAAAAAGATGAGAAAAACACTGCTAGTGAGCCACCAGGTGTATTTTCCTTGCAGAGCCTGTCACTTTAGACAGTGGCTGAAATGGTGGTTGAGGGTGGGACAAAGCAGGAGACCAGCAGGTTCATAAGCTACAGTGGGACAGTGGGAGGTGGCACATATGTCCATTAGCTTTGGGAAGCTCAACACAGAACCATCAACAGAGCTTACTGTGATCTGGAAGGTGCTGGGGTGCATTCCTGTAAAGTATCAAGAACACATTATTCCTGAAGCTGGACACAGGGATCTTGGTATGCTGAGATGTCAAGGTTAAGTTACTTACATATTTGGATGGACACGACTCTTTTGGTAATTCTACTGGAAGCCATTTATTTCTTAATTGGAAATTACATAGAAGTGTTCAAGACTACCATGAATGTTGAGAGTCTGGACAAACAAAACAATTATGGGGAACAAAACAGCAAAAGACTACCTCCAACCTATTATTAACATAGGCTGGCCACTCATTGACTGTACATTACCCTTTGTTTTAAGTAGCATCCATCCATCCCAGTATGTGAATAGATCTTTGGACCATCTCTTTCACTGAAAGTTTTGCAAGGCCACCCTTACACGGGACAAGAGACACAATCAGTGAAAATGTATCTTTCTGATTTACCTTGCATTTTTTTATTAAAAGTATTAAATTGCTATTGAAAATGCAACAAAGGCAAATTTTCTTACGAGAGGAACTTGCTAGTGAACATCTCCCATACCATTGACATAGCATGTTAAACAAACATGCTTGCTCATTGCAATATAGAAGGGAACTTGAGGAGGGACTAAGAACCCACAAAAGATATGTGGAAGGAAACACTACATGTCCACCAGTAAAGTGATCAACTCTAATATTGCTCTTAGGCTCTGTAGCCAGCATGGCTCACAGCTATAACAATAAACAAAACAGGGTGGCCCCATCCAACCTGCCTGGTTGGAAAGGGCTCTCTCATGTAAGAGGAGTCTTCTGGGAAGAGGTCCCATGTCAGGGACCATACTGACAGTGTAGCAGGATGAAGAAGAGCAAGTTCCAGTCCTTCGGAATATTCTCTGACACTGTTTACTGCACTGGAGAAACACAACTATAGAGCACAGAAACCTCTGCAGGTTGTTCCCACTGCTATTTCCTCAGGGTGGGTGCAGCAGAAGTGTAGCTATGAGTCTGGGTCAAAACACTTGTTCTGCCTGTCTTTGCTGTTCCGTAAGGTTGGGCAAGTTCCTCTTCCCCCATAAAACTTTTTTCCTAAATCCTCTTCTATCCTATGGTTTTTCCCTTTCTTTGTTTTACCGTACCCTCAATAAAAAGAAGCCCGCTACTACAAAAGAAAGCTTCTTTGTTCTTTGGTTTGGGGATTTTCCAATTTTTTGTGTGTACTTCCCCAGAGATAAACAGGTTTTCCATTGGGTATTATCTTTAGTTCAACTGCTGTTCATCCACTTGTTAGTGATATATTGTTTATGCTATAACTTTTTTTCCAAAAGGGTGGGGTGAGGTGTTGGAAAATTGATTTTCTGATGGCTAGCTATGCATTGAAGTTTAACAACACAGCAGTTTCATAACAAGAACTAGGATTATTTAAATTACCTCATAGGCAAATTCCCCCAAAA
Organism: Streptopelia decaocto; assembly: GCF_964273445.1. Taxonomy (NCBI): domain Eukaryota; kingdom Metazoa; phylum Chordata; class Aves; order Columbiformes; family Columbidae; genus Streptopelia; species Streptopelia decaocto. Next base: position 20,538,870 of record NC_138663.1, read on the forward strand.
CACCAGGTTACACTCACATGGCCTAATCATGGCCTAAAGAGCCTTCATTCTCTTGTTCCCTAAGATAATCTTTCATTGTAATTTGATGGTCAACATTTTTTTATGCCTAAGGTTTTGAAATATTTTATTATTTAAGTTCTGTTGTTTTAAATAAACAGGTTCAGGTGGCATTTAATCTGGAAAATCACAGAATATCAGTATCATAGAATGGTTAGGGCTGGAAGAGACCTCCTGAGATCATCTAGTCCAACCCACTTGCTAAAGCAAGTTCACCTAGAGTAGATTGTACAGGAATGTGTCCAGGCAGGTTTTGAATGTCTCCAGAGAAGAAGACTCCACAATCTCTCTGGGCAGCCTGTTCCAGTGCTCTGGCACCCTCAAAGTAAAGAAGTTTTTCCTCATAGTCAGCTGGAACCTTCTATGCTTTAGCCTGTACTCATTGCCCCTCATCCTATCATTGGGTACTACTGAAAGGAGTCTGGTCTCATCATCTTGACATTCACCCTTTGGATATATATGAGAATTTATAAGATCCCCTCTCAGCCTTCTCTTCTCCAGGCTGAACAGATCCAGCTCTCTCGGTCTTTCCTCATAGGAAGGATACTCTAGGCCCCTAATAATATTTGTAGCTCTCTGCTGAACTCCGTCCAGTAATTCCTTGTCCTTCTTAAACTGGGGAGCCCAGAACTAGACACAGTACTTCAGATGTGGCCTCACCAGGAAAATATTGAGCCAGTAACATGAAAAACTCCAACAGAATTGCTTTTACCAATTAAAAAAGAGTTTCTAGGAGAGCAAAATATTTGTCTTCTTTTTTTACAAAACAAGAAATTTCTCATGTAAATTGTTTTCCCACAAATGAGGATCTTAATGGTGATAAATTAATCTGATGGGTAATCAGATAAATAAACTTTTACATTTAGTACAAATGTGGTGCTATATCACTTGAATAATAGTCTTAAAGAACAGGCATGTGCAGTTTTGCTAAAAAAAGGTGATGAAAAATTTCAAGTGTCACATTAAACTGCCATAAATATAAATTATATCACTAAATCCTGGGTTTTCAACTTCTGTGAAAAAATATGAGTGGATCAAGTTATAACTGTAAGCAAAAAATACAGAATTTGGATTCTTGGATGGAATTAAAATGAAGACAGATCCTACGTTCCTTTCTGTGCTACTAACATTCAAACATATATCACTAGTCACATGAGACATGACGTCCCCTTAAAAAGTCCAGTTTGTATACTTAGATTTTCTGTATGGTCTTATGACTGCAATGAACACTGAAAACATGAGAGAAGATTATTCATTTAGTTCCAGATTCAGACAGCAACCTGAAAAAATGGGTAAAGAAATTATTATTATTTTTCCCAAACAATACTGAATGAATTCCACAATGCTCTTCAGCTCTCTTTGCATTTTCTTTACCTGGAGAGTGTTTTTGCAGCAGGATACAACTCTGATGCTTTGTGAGGTTCTGTGAGCTACAGCTGCTGTTGGGCAGCATTACAAGTTCAGTTACCAATGTGGGGTCTTTAGTACCACCTACTAAAAGCACAGGACTAGGCAATTCTAAAATGCTGAAAATCTAGCAGGCCAGGCAAAAAGCCAGCTTGGCTGAGCAGGGATCTTCTTCTTGAAATACAGCAAAAAAAAAAAAAAATACATTGTCAGTGGAAGTAAGCTCAGGCATCATGGGAGGACTACAGAGATGCTGCTCATCACTGTAGGGAGGAAATTCTTGCTGCCAAAGCTCAATGAGAATTGAAGTTGGCCAGTACTGTGAAGGACAATAAAAAAATATATTTTAAAAAATATATTAATGGTAAAAGGCAAACTAGAAATAACATTGGCCCATTACTTGAGGAGCATGGTCACCTTCACATATTGGTTTCCTCATTCATATGATGGCAACTTAAGGAGTTTTCATAGTCTGTGAATCAGTTAGCTATGTAAATATAACATGATTTGCATTGAGGTGCTAAGATAAACTCAGATGTCATGGGAAACAGCATGGTCAGGGCAGGTTACTCTTGTGTGCCCATTCCTCATGTAAAAAGCCTGACCCTCAAGGCATCTGCTGTAAGAAGCAATCACTGTGTCCAGAAAAATGATCAAGACTTGTAAGAACTCTAAAAGCTGCAGAAAAAAATCTGGTTTTGTCATCGGTTGTCTCTTAAACTGTGGGTGGCAGCAGTGTCCAGGCAGAGGGAATTTTTGGAAGCCTCTACTAGGGCCCTGACCTCAACTGAATGTTTCTGGAGGAGGCAGTATTAATTGCTGCCCCAAGACTGGAAGGTTAAGCTTGCAATAGGCAGACACATTAGTTTGTAAATGAAGGATTAGCTCAGGAACTCTTGCTAATAACCTAGTTCAGTAGCTCCATAATCACCACAGTATGATGGTGAGTAATTTGCAGTGTTTGTAAGCATGAGTTCAGTGGCCGTCTAATTGACTCGGTTTCCTATTCTGGATAGCTGTGCTATCGTTCTGTAAGATGATCTTTAAATAATGCTCCATGTGTCACAGCACATGTGGCATTCCTGATTTCCACTTCTCGCTCTCCTCATTTGGGTGATTTATGGGCTTGTGTAAATCAGTTTCGAAAATAAGTGGGTGCCTGTTCTTTTGCTGATTCATGCGAGCTCCCTTGTAAGCAAAGTTATGCCCTTGGACAGTCTCCATTATTCACAGTCTTTGCCTGCCTTGAATCTGAATTTGTAGGAAAGAGCATAGCTTTGCATAGATTTCTAGCCCTAACTAATTCTTTTATATTTTGTCTGCCTGAAAAGCAAGCTGAATATTTTATGAATAAGCAGGTGTACAAAGAATGACTTCTGTGGCAGAATCAGCATTCCTGCTGTCTTCTTGGTAAATAATTGCATGACAACTGGGGGAAGTTGAAATAAGCTGGAAGATGTCCCTGATTTGCTCACTCCAACAAAATCTGTGAAAAAGACTTGAGGTTCACCTTTAAAAATTCAAGTTCTGTTTAACTATGCTTTCACATGCTGGTTTCTAATAACAACTAAAACACATTGACCATGATGTTTTTGCAAAGGCACTATGAAAGGACAAGGGAGTATATGAAACAAGTATTTCATAGTGAACACCAAATTCCTGCACTTCTAATGAACACAGCATGCAACAAATGATCCACAAACTATGCTGTGCTTTCCAGATATAAAATGTAAATAGATTTTTTAAAAGTGCTTGAGGTTTTCAAACCCAGTGAGGAGATTTCCCTCGTTAGCTTTAGAAATCTCAGTCAATGTGTTTGAATCAGGTAGTCTAATCTAAACAATCATATTTCGTAATGTTTCTCCCCGGACTTACAGTGGAGTTGGCTGTGACACAGGCAGATTAGATGGTTTAGTCATGGTTTTTCAGTGAATCAATTCTTATCCTTTATTGGAAATTTGACCTTCTACTTCTAAGACTTACTGAAATCAGCAGACTTCACAACCTTCTCAGAAGAGCGCAAGAATGAATAATAGTGTAAAATCAGCTTAATGAATTTGAGTAACAGGACTGGTTTGCAAAAGCATTATTACCTAAAAATGAGAAACATGAAGTCAACTGCAAACTAGATTGTGAAACTTTCTTTCCTCCTCTGTGGAAAGTAGTTAAAGTGATAAGAACAGGGAAAATAAACAAATTGGACTTACTACTCCTCATGCATGGAGGGCTGGGATTTTTCAGAAGTGCACTGTACGTATCGCACTCTTCTCATGCAGAGTTCTATGTAAAGTGCCCATTGACAGCAGTGGGAACAGTGTGAAATTTTACCCCACATTTTATTGATACGATCTCCCTGCAAAGAGCAGAACAAAGACTCAGCTCCTGTGCCAGACAATTCACAGACTAGACACAGTGAATGGAGGGTGAGAGTTGCGAAGGAGAATATGAGAGGCAGTGCAAAGACTGTAGTAATAAAATATTACAGTCTCTCACTTGTGGCATATTCACACTTTGTGAGGCTTTCAAGTGTTTTTATTTTAGTTTCATTTCACTTATTTGCCCTGATCAATGGATGGATGCAGTTCTCATTATTTTGAAAAGAAATATAGTTTCTACACAGTAAAATAATTTCAATTATTATTTGATCAATAGGAAATTCAGCACTGGATTGACAGCAGGTCTCAAATCCCAGATCCCTCCTCTAAGCTAATTCTGTGGATCAGGGATGTCAAACTCATTTTCACTGGAAGCTGCATCAGCCTCACGGTTGCCTTCAAAAGGCCAAATGTCATTTTAGGACTGTATAATGTGTATAATGTGTAGGACTGTAATAAATGTGTATAAATGTACACAGTCCTAAAATGACATTTGGCCCTTTGAAGGCATCCACGAGCCTGATGGGACCCCCAGTGAAAATGTGTTTGACACCCCTGCTGTAGACGAATGAGTTTTCAACCCTACACTCCATAATATATCTAGAAGTCCTCGCTAAAGACGTGCAAAACAAAAGTTTTGCATGTAATATCTGTTATGAGAGAGAAATAATGTAAAGGAAAGCTCATGAAAGTTTTAAAGCTATCTAAGAACACAAAAATATTTGAACACTAGAATTTTAAAGGAGGCATTGGGAAGTGTCTTTCAGAAACATTGTGTGAAGGTATGAGGTAAATGTTCTACCACCTGGGAGTCGGTCAGGGAGTACAAGACAACTCTCAAAAGGAGATGCTGTAAATCAGGATATCCTATCCTATCCTATCCTATCCTATCCTATCCTATCCTATCCTATCCTATCCTATCCTATCCTATCCTATCCTATCCTATCCTATCCTATCCCATCCCATCCCATCCCATCCCATCCCATCCCATCCCATCCATCTATGCCAGGCCATATGCTGCTTTAAAGCAGGCTGTGGACTGCTCTTTGAACATGCAAAACTGTCTGTGAACATCTGTTTTAGCTCATTTACAAGTGATTTAGTTCAGCACTTCAGCTGTGCTCTTTAAGGGTCAAATGTTTAATTATGTATAGAGGGTTAGCTCAATTCATTTTCATGAACGTAAGGTGATTTGCATTAACTGAGAACTGGACCTGACTGTAGTGCTCCAAACTAACTCTTAACTCCTTGACATGGTAGGTGGTAATAGAAGTCTTACAAGAAAATGCTTAGCAGCAACGTTTTCATCTAATTTGGTAATGATAGCAGGTTTAGGTTTGTCAAAACCTAAAGACAACTTTGGAAAGACAACTTAATTCTTGACAATGGAGACCCTACGGTGAACAGATTCTGATAGTTTGCAACACTAATTTGTTCCTAGCTTTCTCTAAGGACAGCTGTTTTCACCTATATCCAGAAAATTCTGATAAATAACAAATTAAACTGACATTGTCCATCAGTTATAAAGACATACAGATTAGTCTTATCAAATCAACTCAAAACTTGAAAACGCATGACGGAAAAACTCTTCAATTTTTTTTTTTTTTTGCTTGCTTCAAGAGCTTTGGAATACCTATGGTGATAAAAAGTCAGAGAAGAAAATGCTATTTATTTGATAGCTTTGTCAGTGGGATGGTTAACACACTAACCAGAGAGCCAGATGTAAGATAGCCAGAAGAGTTTTGAAAATGTTTCTGCCTTCAATAGTACTTTTGATTTATTTCTGAGACAGTAGATGAAGATTATAATTTCTCAACATATTTCTCTCTCCCTCTGTCTTTTTTTCCTCATCACATTTACTCTTGTTATGGGTAATTCTTGTGTCAAATTAAGAAAATCTACAGTTTTCTTTTTCATGTGACTAAATAGAGTGTAACATGTAAAAATGCATATTGATTAGGTAGGGCCTTTGGTCTGTGAAGAGTTACATGTCTGGGAGTAGAGTGCTTAAAGGGCTTGCCAACATCCCACCATTCCCAATTAGTCAGAAGAATTGGCATAGCTGTGGCTTAATTAAATTTATGAACCAAATAAACTTCCTCATACCTTTGCCTGTTCTTTGTGGAATCAAAGTGCCCTTTCAAGAGTAGCACGTAAAACATATTTGTATAAAAGTGGGTTTTTTTAAATTGTGTTCTATTTTTTATTAGTTTCATCATCTTTAAGTTAGTCTCTAATCATAAACATTGAGAGATGTGGAAGTAGCGGTGCCCAGCAGTCTGCACTCTTACCTAGAATCACCCGATACTGGTCATGGAGGCCTGCCCACTTGATGGAGCAGATGATGCCTGACTCAGTGTGCCCAAGGCAGGCAACAAAAATATTTAGATCTCTTCAAACATGTTGGGGGGTGGGGTGGGGAAGAATGCCTTCCTGACCACAGATTTGGCAATCAGTTCATTGTGTACATGAGTAAAGAATTGCTATATTTACAAGCAATTCATTTATATCCAAAGATACTATTTGTGTTCCAATAATTTTCTGTTCCCATTTGCCCCTTTTTAGTTAATTTTAGTGATTCAGTCTATTTACTGCTACGGGCAGACAATTTGAACCCTTCACCTAGTCTTTAAGAACTTGATATCTTCAAGCACTCAGGTACCAGCAGTTGCACTGCAGGTGGGACTGGGGTCATCTGAGCACAGCCATTTAGAAAGGAGATCTTGTCACAAACTCAGATGATTCCCACTGGAGAAGGTTAAGAAAAACAGATGCAGATGAATCCAAAGGGAAACTCCTTTGTAAGGTTTTGGGAGAGATATAACAACTTGCCCCCTTGAGACGCCTGTCTCTCACCTGGCTGTATTGCAATCACTTGTTCAGACCAGGTGCTTGAATTTCTGATGGCTAATGTTGACTGGATGAGTCCCATCCTCTTTCTTATCTCTCTAGTGCTGGTGGAATCAATGTGCCTAATCAGAGTGACTGATGATCTATCCTGACTGAACAGTGAACTAGCATATTTACTCACTTGTCTCTCATGCTACGCAGAAATTATTAAACATTAAAATGCCAGTCTATGGAAAATTGGGCGAAATATTCAGAAGAGGCAGCAGCTGATCCAAAGATAAAACCAATTTCTGAATGGAGAAAATTCTGCTCCTTGGCCATGCTATTGTAAACCTAGAATAATTCCATTAACAGTAATGTGCACCAGAAAGGACTTTGGATCAATGTACTTTGCTGGTATTGTTTACATTGCCAGGAGTGACCGTATTTTGCTGTTCTTTTTTTGTTTGTCTTACAATAAAAATCATTTTACCTCCCAACTCTGCATTTTGCACTTTAGCTAAGGGAAGGAGAGAACTATGTTTATTTGGATGGATTTTAAGGAAAAAAAAAACACAAAACAGAACAATTGGATAAAAGTGATCACTGGGAATACAAAACAAGAAATTTGGTATATTTGTTATTAATTATTCTAAATATACTTTCACTAAGAAAGTGGGAGTATTTACTTTTATCTAGTAATTTATAGTTAATTGCACATGTTAAAATGCCATTTACATTAATGAAACATAAGGTTCTGATTTTTTGTCATTACGTAACCTTCATTTCTTGCATGTGTTGTTTTTAATGGGACTCACTGTGTTCTCAGGAAATGATGTGCTAAACTATTTCCCTTCCAGAAAAAAAAAATAATTAAAAATACCATCAACGTAAGAAAATTCTTCCACCCTCATTTGAGCAGACTTAAATTATGTTGCTGATGGTATTTACAAAATATCTGTGGCAAGTACAGTGTGTCTGTGCTAAAGTCAATGAAGCATACAATGAACAGGACATAGTCACATGAGGCTTGAATTCATTCCAGTTTGTTCTCTGGAAATTTTTTTTTTTACTCAGATGATTGCAGTGACCAACATGTGATTTGGAGCGAGGATCACTCAGGTCAGGCCTGCAGAAGCTGGTGGCAGAATGCCTGAAAGCAGTTCAGACCAGGAATGTTTGTGTGTGGTAGTTCAGAGAGTGTCACATGCAGATAGATATAAATTTTGAGAGAGTGCCAGTGCAGCTGGACCTGTTTCATGCTGACACACTAACAAGGTGTTCTGTTGAATGGTAAACGCTCATGAGATAACACCTGAAACCTGGATACCCCTTTCCACTGAAGGGAGGACATGTGTTCCCTGCTCTCAGATGTTCCCAGAGGTATCTTCCCAGGTGTGGGTCTCTCCTGTGCGCTCAGGGCAGAGCTCAGCTTCACAGACACTGACCAGTCAATGTGCAGAGAACTTTCTTGTACTACTTAAATACATGACTTATGTACATACATTATACTAATACATCATACCAATGTCCTTAACTATTTAAATAAACAATATATTTGAAAACAAAGCCACAATGATGTAGCAGTTATGGAAAGTGAGAACCTTGGGAGCTCTGCTGCTAGTCTGTGTATGTGCGTTAGATCATATCTAAGTCTATACCGAGTTCCCTGTGTATACGTTACCCTCACTTCACCCAGGTTTTGTGCACCACTGCTAATCCATTGCTCTTATTCCATGTGTTGCACAGACCACTGTAGCATTAATACAGCTTTCCAGGGAAGAGTGCTGAAGTGTTTATCACAAGGAAGCCACTGGTCATGTCCCCAGACACACACAACTGCAGAAACAGTAATACAGTAACCTGGGAACGGCTTTCATGTTTGGATGCCCCAGCTGAACTGGCAATACAGAAGTCTTAAACTGCTTCTGTATTTCTGACTCATCTTATCCAAACTATTCTGGGTGTTTCCTGAAAATAGCAGTTGAAAGCCATTTAAAACATTTCTCTAGCAACAGTGGCTTCTTTTCAGAGGCAAACTCTGCTGTTCCATCAGATGCTAATGGTGAAAAATCCTCACCCACATATACGATAGAAAGAGCACTCAAGTCTAGTATTTAATATAATTATTTAATAGCTCCCTCACATTAGTCAGACCTTGGATTCAGGAAGCTGTTAGTATTTAAAATTAAGTTGCAGCCTCCTTGTCATTAAGTTGTCCTTCTGAAGGAAGCCACATAGTACATATGGAACATATAAATAAACACAATTTATGCTGGAATATTTAGGGAAGTGAAGCTAAAGCACAGATGTACTGACGCCCTCACCTTTCTGACAGATACTTGTGAAAGAAATAGACATAGGGAGAAAGTATGGTGATACTAAGAAAAAGACAGGTCCTTGAGCCATGCAACAGCATTAAGTACAGCAATGCTGCATACCAGATGACAAGCAGGCAGATTCCCTGTGAGATGGGCTGCTACTCCTGCTGAGGCATCTGAACAGACAGCAGGCCATGACACCAATAAAGAGCAGTATAAGCAGATGAACACTGGCTCCTACTACTCATATGAGACAAAATTTATAGAAAACTAGGATCATTAGGGAAGTAATTGCAGAGGCTGGCAGCCTGCCTTTGTATGAGGCTGTGACAGACATGTCTCACACAGTACACTCTACTGAAGTAGTTATTGCTTATAATGAACCTTACTTATAGTGCTATTCCTTCCCCTTCACTTAACTCAGTTAGGTAACTCATGCTGGGATGATCTTGTAACTAAGATAAAAGTGCTCTCACTTAGTGGATAGTCCATCTTTGGAAATCTGACAGCAGATTTTTTTTTCTCCAATATTGTACTGCATCTTTTCTCTGCCACCCTTCTCTTTCAACACATAGGAAGGCAGGGGGGTGAACTGCATGAGATGTACTCAGATTCCATGGAAATACCAAGGGCTTAAATATTTTAGAGCATAGGATGGGCAAAGTATATTTTGCTTTAGTAGAAATTCACTGTCACTATTTCCTGTTGGTCTCTAGTTAAGTAGAGCATTGCTGATAAAGATACAACAGCAACTCTAATTTTTCATTAAATTCTGAGGCATGTAAGGCTTGAAACAAGCTGCAGGAAAAGAATATAAAAAGAAAAAAGCATGATACTCTGGATCTGTGGAATAGCAGCTGTATGACACTACTGCTGGGCTCTGCATTTGGCAGGAGTGAAGAAGTTAATTGACAATACACTACTGTAACCATGTTTCTATTACTTTCACAGGGTTATGTTCACTCTAGTGGCTAATTTACTAGAACAGCTGCTTTTTTATGAAGGACCTGGTACAACTTGTTAGCCACAATAACAAGACGAAGTTTTCCACCACGTCTGGGTCATGAAACAGTAAAACAATGCAGAAATGGGACAACATGAGGAAATGCTAAGTATTTAAATGTTGGTAACAAGTCTTTTTGTCACTGATTTGAAAAACTACGTTTTTAGACTTTAATAAGCAGGGAGTTCTAATTGATAGGAATTGTTGTAGCATTTTATTCAATACTGTGGGTAGTCGATAACTAAAATCTGCTGGTTTGAGTTACTGTATTTTTGTAAGACATCCATTGGTAGCATATGGCAGGTAGAACTTAAAGAAAATGTGATTTTAACATATCTGAGATGCATATTCACTTTCTTTTGCTGGTTATATTTACCTCTCCATTTATCATACTTTTGCAAAGAAGTTAGAGAACTTCACCTTGAAATGAGATGTTTACTGGATTTTACACATATTTGTCTGGTTTATACTGGCAACGGCTGCTTTTAAGCATGCATTTTGATAGAAAAACTTTGTTTGAAAGGGTTGAGGAAAATAAGGTTTTTCTTGAAGTTTGTTTATTATTAATTCTGGGATAGATGTTGATACTGTCCATTTATTAATAACACTTTGCACTGTTGTCTTCCACTAAATTACAATACTACCTTTATGGATACTGATATCTAACCCTTCACAGACTAATAATTTAATTTTGACTTACATGTTTACATTTCTTTACAGCAATATATGAATCTGCAAAGTCAATTTACAGAACATTGGGAAAATATTGTTACCTGTTCATGGCAAACACAAACACAATCTGATTTAACCAGCCACCTGACAACTTTCACCAGACCTTTGGAAGACACCACTGCAGACACAAGTCAACAGGTATTGGTCCCAGTACCAGAGTGCTCCAATGTAAATGGAAATAACATTATTCCAAGCCTGAAGTTCTCTCCAAAGATGCTCTTATTTTGATAGATAACTAGGCAGGTATGAATCAGGTTATTACGCTGCAACAAAAATGGCTGGGAATAGAATTTTAGGCTGAATTCTGACAAGGTAAAATTAAGATTTTATGACTATTTCATCTGACATCTTGGATGTGATTAAATGCAAGACTTTAAACCGTGTAATGTAGAGGGCTGTATTTAAAATACATACCTGGAGTCCCTTTAATATCAATAAGTCTGCAGTTTCAGAAACCTATGCAACTAATCCCAAATTAGGTGTCGAAAACACATAAAATTAGTTGTGCTCTAGAAATGCTAGTTACAGTCCATTTGGTACAAATTTGGTCTAGATTGCAAGCTCAGCTGTCAATATTGATATAAAAAAAACAAAAAAAAAATAGATAAGATGAACCTAATTCCCCTTAATATGAATGATTCCAGATAGACCACTCAGATATCAAGAGGCTCTGCATCAATATTTTGAGGAAAGATATTTGAAGAGTATTTTTTCATTCACGTACACATGTACAAATTTTTGAAAGTCACAACATGCAGTTCTGAGACATAGAAATAATTTAAGACTTGAGAAGAAATCTTTCAAAAAGCACACACACAAATAAAAAAAGAGAAATAGGCTTTTATTATTTTAAAGTACAATTTCCATCTGAAGTAGCAACATTTTGAGGTGAAGTCTCAGAGGAGAATAAGGAATCACAGTCCAACCCCAGAAAAAGACAAAATATTTTTTTCATTATAAAGACCACAGAGAAAAAAACGCGGACAAAAAGTTGTGTGTATTTTCTCCAGCTGTATCCACTGGTCTAATGGACAATGTTACTTCTTCCCAGGAACTTTGTTTCACTGGAACTACAGTCAAACTAAGTTATTTTTCCAGTTTTCAAGACATGAATAATCAGGAGAACACACTGGATTCTCTATCTGACTGAAGCCCTTCCACAGCTATCTATCAGTGCAAATGAAACTACAGGGAGAATATGCACCTAGCATGATTTGGCCCTGAAATGGCACAAAGAGCCAACAGTTCGACCATGACACAACCAGTGCAACTCTTTCCAACCAGGACAGCGTGTTAATGGCATACCTTTCATGAAGGAGTTTTGAAGTGCTTTCTAAAAATTCATTAACTGAGCCACTCAGCACTTAGCATGATTAGGTCAGATTGGAATAATTTCTTCAATACTGAAATACAGCTTCCACAGTGACAGCATGGGGGAAATGTATGAGGCCTTATTCCTCTCTCAGCGACGGGAATTTCCAGTTGTGTTCTCCTGGAAATGACTCAGATATGGGGTCTGCCTCTGACCTTCCCCAGTGCCTCAGCTCTTGGTCTCTGCTCTCAGTTGTGGGCAAAGAGTTGGCATTTTTCCAGAAATGGTTTTCATTTCTCCTGGGGAAAAACTCACATGCCTAGACATTGATAGCAACTGGTCACAGCCTCCACTTCATACTCCCTTTAAGAATTAGCACTTCTGTGCCTCCCACAAATACAAAGCTTATAAAGCTGGTGCTGAAAATCACTACCAGTGAGTTTCTCCTTGGGAAGCGCTCAGAAAGCATTGACCTAATACAAACCTTATCTTCAAGAATTGATAGGATCATGACAGAAGATGACATATTTTCAAGTTTACAAACTTAGAATAAGTAAGATCTTGCTATCATAAGTCATCCTGGTTTTTTGGTTTTTGTTTTGGGGTTGTTTGTTTGTTGCTTGTTGGTTTTGTTTGTTTGTATGTTAGTTTTGTTTTGTTGTTGTTGCTTGATTTTTTTCTCTGCCTGAATAGGAGTTATGAAGATATACAGAGAAACTGCTGTAGTTTTGCTAAAATGCATGAATTGTTGCTTTTGCTGTGCAAGCTGATCAACAGCAAAATTCCTGGTCAAAAGGCTTAAATGCCAGTTCTGATATATATTATCCTGAAGGCAAAGCAGAGCTGGACAACATTTTCCTCCAGAAAGAGAGTTGTCTCGTTTGGTTGGTTTCAATTAACAACTTCCTTGAAACATGTTGACCTTTCTGGTGTAGTACACTTTCAAGTGAAATGCAGGATGCCAGTCTAATCCACTCAGAGCCAGAATAGTTTAACCAATATCCGTAGGGCACACATCCTGTGACTTGATTTAATCTTATGATCGGGGGAGTGTCACTTGATGTGTTAGGTGCTGAAGACTTACGAGGCCCTTGACCTTTTTCACAACTATAAGACTTCCTTGTTCTCAGAACAAAGAGACTGATGATGAAAAGTGGTGTTTTGTTTTTTTTTCATTTTGTTCATTAGAACACAAAGCAGATGAGAACTAGCAATGATTATGCACCTAGAAAAACCTATTTTAAAATCAAGGATTTTAAGAAGCCTCTTTTCAAAATCAACTTGGTGATGTTCCAGGAGCAAACAGTTAGTGATCTATGCTGCATTTCATTTGAGTAACCATAGTTGCATAGCGAGCTGAGCATTTCCACAACTAGTATAGAGAATTGTTGGAAACCACTACTTGTCATAATTTCTGCTATTCAAAGTGGTGAACTGCTCTCCAGGAGTAATGTTTTTTCTGCCGCTATTTCAAATTGTAATGTTTATAGGGAAATAATATTAGCTTTTTATTTCATTCAGCCACTATAGCTGCTGAATTTCTTGCACTTTTCTAAGCCTTTCTTTTGGGATATCCAGTAAAATAAAAATAATCTGACCTTTGTAATGATTAATAGACAACTCTCACCATCTATGTGACTCTGTAAAGCATTTTATTAAGCACATGTGCATATTTCTCTGCACAGGTACCTCCACATAAATGAAATATTTCAGCCATTGTTCAGAAACTGAGCCTAATTCCCAGAACTCTCCATGGCATCGAGTTCCCTCAGTGTAACTCTTGCTTTGCCACCTGGAAATTGTAGAGGTACTGGGAAAGACAGAAAATAGAACAAAATCAAAAATGCCTTCTTTTCACATGTCTTGGTTTATTACTCTAGAATTCAAAGTAAATGCCTGAAAAAGCACTATAGTATGGACCATCTCCAAAGACAGTGAGTGTCTTGGAAAACACAGACCTTCTTCCAGGTTCCAGAATGACTGGGACACAAAGTGTCAGTAAACAGAGTGTCAGAAACAGAGATGGAGAATCAGGGCCCTTCCCTCCTTCAAACTCTTGTAAAGACCAGGAATGTACATGTAGTTGTGCATCTTTAGTCTGTTTCAGTTTCAATAGTTTGCCATGAGTGGTGTATTTTTAGCCTAGGAAATTAGGTTTATGGGATTACACCATTAATGAGTCTATCAACCACTTTCAAGTAATATCAAGAGTCAGGTCATGTCTCAAAGACCTTAATTGCTATTACAGGTTTGAACAATGTATGACCCACGGCAAAGTCATGGATAGAACAAAGCTGAAGAAACCTATCCAGAAAGGCTGAGCTGCACAATTCTGGTATGGCAAAGCAAGAGGTAAAATCTGAATTACTTATTTTACTTTAAGATAGAGACTTTTAGCGACAAAGTTGACATTTTCAAATATCTATCAAACCTTTAATTCTGATGGAATGATTTCAAATACATTTTAATGGTCAAGGGTTTGTTTTGTGGTGTTTTTTTTTTCACATTTATTTAGAAACACTATTTCACTACTGATAAAAACACATAGTGATCTGAATTTGCTAATGAATATTAAACATAAAAGTAAATATTATTGGAAAAAGCTTCCAGTAAAATCTACCTGTACAGCTGCTTTTTCATTTTAGTGGTTATCAGGTACATAAGAAATGTCACACTGTTTCCAGGCTTCGTTATAATACTGAGTCTGCTCGTAATAGACCTTGTAATGATTTACTCATTCACTCACTCACTCATTCATTCATTCATTCATTCATCTACTGAGATGAAGTACTCATGTGGCTTGGACCACACTTTGTTCTAGCAGCAGTATATAATTAAAGAAAGTTGTTCATCTTTCTTAGGCACCAGTCTTTCAATTATTTTGAGATCTCTGCCTGCAATCTGGACTCCTACTGATGTTAGGAGGCATTCAGCATTCTGAAAGACAGTATAATACAGACTGAATTTTATTTTATATATCCTCAAAAAGTGTAATCCTATTACTCCCAAAGGCCAATTTCAAATTTTGCATGGTTTGACCTAGAAAATAGTGATCTTTCTGTATACATAAGGAGGTTTTCTTACATTTGTGAGGCCAAGGCATAGCTGTATTTTGCATGGATATGTTTACCTTTGTCTGCTAATACATGTCTCATACTTTGGTTTTGATGTTATTTTTGGCTATGTCTGGTCAGTGCCATGTAGGGATTTACACAAGAGTGAATCCCAGAAGATCAGCATTGGCATAATTCTATAACCAGCACAGCATAAGTGCTAGTACTGTTATGTGGCTTCCAATTTGACACCTCGCTTGTGTGACAGTAGCTGGGGTATCTTCTCACATCCCAGCATAGCACAACGTAAATATAAACCTTTCACTGATATATCTGTACCTAGGTTCAGAACAACAACATTACCTGAACAATCTTAATAATATTAAAAATAAATAATATAAATAATAAAAATATTGAAAATATCCTGTTCAGAAAGCAGATATGAAAATTGCATGCCAGAAATGAACTCATGCAATCCTTTGGCAAGCATGAATGATTTTGTTAAGTAATCGCCACTGTTTCATAAGGTCTCTGCCCCACACATTTTCTCACAAATAGACATCTAGGGAATTTCAGGGGACAGAGAGTGTTCATTGTAATCTAAATCTTCAGAGAATTTTGCTGTTAGATTTCAAGGCTCCATTGAACTGAGATTTTATAATTATACAATACAGATTAGATGGGGTTGGCAGTTTATTGGATAGGAAAAAGTATGCCCTTGCAAATATGAGGATACTATGCTTTGGACTCTGCTTGGAGGTATGGCCCTTCATTAAAGGAGTTTAAACAGTTTTTAAAGATAAACAGATATTCTTGCGTTTTTCTCCCTTAAAAAAAACAAAAAACAAAAATCAAAACAAAAAAACACACAAAAAAGAGCTATATTAGCTGAAATTAAAAACAAACAAACAAACAAAAACACAACATAGTCTGAGAAGAAAATTTTCATAGTAATTTTGGGAAAACTATAAAAAAAAGAAAACCATGGAATCTTATGGTATAAAATTTTGAGCAGTATTACTGTGATGAAATCATGACTATTTGATCATATACAGGTAGAATTCTTGTCTTCTAAAAATGTTATCATAAATGGTTAACTACAGTATTAAAAAGTTTGCAAGTTATATGTGAGGTTGTGAAGAAATCATCCTAGTTTGTTACACTTTCCGGTATGTTTTGCGTAATAAGACTTTGTGTTCCATTAATAGTTTTGCAGGAAGAAGTTGGTTTATATGGCTTTTTTTTAGTAGTTTCCTCAAATGTTAGGCACATCACCATTCCAAGTCACCCCGCTGAGTGTTTGCTTGCTAGTATTGGAGACTTGCAACAAAACAGAGTTGCAACAACTAGAATTTGACCTTCAATACACAGCTGCCCATATCCTTTGAGAGACATGCATTTAATATATGCTTTTGTTTTTTGTTTTTTGTTTTTTTCCTCAGGTGGAGGCATTTTTTTTTTTGCTTATGGAAACCGTGTTTGACCTTTACAGTAGGAACTAACGAACCTGTGCTGGCCAGGGGCCAGAGCTCTTAGTCCAGCATGGAGGGCAGCTGCCAGGATGGCATCTTCCAGGCAAGGAAATTACACGATCACACTGCCACCTGTTTTCAAAGAGCTACATTGGCTGCTGGGTTGCTCATTCGTCAGGTCACCTTGTTGTAGCAGGGCCAAATCATGCTGGGTCCTGAGCTCACTGGCTTTCCAGCACCCTGGGTGCCTTGGGCAGAGCCTGCCTGAGGCTGGCCAAACAATTGACACTAGATGTAGGAAATCTGATGCAATCTCTTAAGAATAGTAACTTGAAAATGTCAGGAACCATTTTTTTTCCCTCCCTTTACATGTAGATGTCAGTGATGACTAAGGGAAAGAGGCCAGTGATGCCAAGGAGAGTGTCAAGTAGTTGTACTAAACCACAAACTGATTTCAGCAAGCTGCACATAGTTTCTGCTCGTACAACAGCAATTTTTGACTGGGATTTACTGCACAAGATAAAGAGAACTCTGTATCATGAGTGTGCTGAAACTAAACTCCCAGCACAGGTGATGTGCATGTCTGATGCATCTGGCTGGCTGGTTAGGAATGCCTTAGAAACACAATGCTTGGTTAGCCAAACCAACAGCATTTCCTATGAACTCATCTCCATGAGGCTGGGAACAAGCTCTGGCTTTTCTGTTCATGTCTTGTGATAGCTTTATCAGAAAACCAGCTGATGAAGAAAGAATGGGTCCTGATTGGTGGTTTTAATATTAAAACTGTCCTTCTGATATCAAGCAAAAAAAATCCTCTCTGAGTGGCTTTGAGAAAGTTGGTATTTGGAGTTTATGCTTGCTCAGAAGCAGATGCATCCAGAGCTGCATGGAGCAAGGTAAAAGTAATGTAATAGGAGGAAAAGATGGGTTGTGCAGTGGCTCTCCTACTTCATAGTTTAGACCACTCATTGCACCACACAGTTACAAAGTGGAAAAATCTGAAGCTCTCGAGGTAAATCTACCCTTGGTCACATCTACATTGGGAACATGAGGAACTCCCCCGAAGCGCTGCACTAATACTGCAACAATGTGCAGTGCCGGTAGAATGCAGCTGGTGGAACAGAAAAGCTACAGCTGTGGTGCCAGCTGCACTTCATACCTTTTCTAACCCTGCACGAAGTTCAGCTATTGAGATTCTTCTTGCAATGTCAGTAGCTGCTCTTATTTGCAATATGCATTTACAGACACTTTTTCCTTTTCTGTTTGGTCAGAGCTCATAACCCTTCAAAAGCAGGAAAGCTTCCCCAAACTGTCAGAAATAAGGCCACTTGACTTGAAGGGTTCCCCTCAAATGAAACATTTCACACTAAAGCAGAATGAAATAACACTGCTTGCACATTGCTGGCTTCCCCCATCCCCAGCACACATACACACTTTTTGACTCAGCAACCATGCTGAAAAAGATCCATTATCTGTGTAGCTCTAGAATTTAGAGTGAGACCCACAAAGGACTCGGGTTACATCCATGCGTGCACTGCGGGCAGACACAAGCAACCTCTGTCCACACTCTAAGCTCACAAAAAGCCCACGTGACTATAGTTTAGTGAGTCACTGAACCTCAGCTAACATGCTCTGCTGAGACGAGCAAACAAATATTCTAACTGCAGGGTAAAACCTTTAAAAATGTGTTTACTGCTGCCACATTTCTTGGTATCCAATCAAGTGTTTATCAGCACTATTTTGTGGTAATGTCTAGAAACCCCTGGCTCCTGCTGTGTTAAGTAGAAAAAAAGAAAAGAGAAAGACACAGTTGCTACCCTTCACAGTTTGTGTTCTAGCAAAAGGTAGAAACAACCAGAAGGTAGAAGGGATAAAATAAGCTGTTGAATTACTCCAGAGTCACCTTTGCTTTGAGCAAAATGGTGCCTGCCTATCCCATCATCTTCCTGCATTTTCTTTGAGATGATGCAAAAGGAGTCTTTTCAGGATTTAAATCATACATAAAACATCGATGGGACTAGGCAAAGCAGTAAGAACAACATTCATTTTTTGGCCTTAGCAATTACGATTTATTCATTCTTACTTTAACCTACCCTTAGTGGAACTGGAAAGTAAGATTTAATGCATATGTGCACTTCCAAAACAGTAGAGCAGATTGTGGAAAGTGCATCATCAAAGCTTTTCTGAAGCAGAGCTAGCCTTTCCCCTTTATGCCTTAGTCTCTTGTTACACATATGTTATGTTACATATTAACTGAAGTTGTGGATGATTATGGAAAGCTGCTATCCTCTGGGTCGAAAGAGTGGCTGTTTAGGGTAGATGATGCCTGAAGCTGCTCATAGAGGGCATTACCACCCAGCGAGAGCAATTTTTTTTCCAATCCAATGGGTATTCTTGTGCGTACAAGCTAAATCCTCTTTGTAAATAAAGTGAATAGTGCTTTTGGATGTATAACTCTCAAAAACTAGAAAGGGCTGGGTAGTTCCAAATGGGCGGTGTTTAATACTTCCTTGAAATGGGCCTGTTAGTGAGCTCCTTGAAAAGCACCAGACAATAAAATCACAAGTCAATTTTAAAAGTCTCCACCCAATTGAACGTACATTTTATTACATCCTTTAAAATAAAAGCAACAGTAAATGATCATATGCTCTGAAGTTGCTTGGATATTACAGGAGTAAGCCCCTGCATACTTATTATCAACACTTACTTCCCCAGTGCCCTCTAATCCTGAGCAGTCATCTGCTTTATTGCTCTCTTTTCAGAGCTCATGGCAGCATGGCACAATCACTCCACTTGCCTTCCAGACAGCTTGATACCAGTTGTTTTGGGATGTTGTCACTGAGGGAAGCATTCCTGTGTAATGACTTCAGGACTGAGTCTGAGGTAGATACTTGTTCAGAAGGAAATCAGAGTCTTTGATTACATACCTAATTCTGTCTACAGATCTGTTATTTATCCCTCAATACTGAGTATTACATTGTTTTTAAAAATAATCCCCTGGACATAACTCTGAACAACCTGTTCAAAGCTTTTAAATTAGCTTTGCTTTGAGTAAGGCTGGTACTAAATGACCTCCAGAGGTCTCTTCCAAAAAAAAATATTCAGTGATCCTGTGTTGTTATCGTGTGACCCATGAACTCTTTGTAAACTTTCAGGCATATTTGCACATTGTTGTGCATATGGATGACAAATCTAAAACTAAAACTAAAGCTGATCTTTGCCAATAAATCTACATGGCACAGAGCATCATTTCACAGACATACTGACTCCAGTCCCAAAGCATTAAAAATATTGCTTATGATCCAATCTGATCACTAGAGGATCCTTGAGATCTTATTGTACAGCTTACTGTTCAAGGCACGATGGCCTAGAACAACTCTAGGCCTCTAAAAACCAAGGACAAGCTGTTGCAACCATTGCAACCAAGGTTATCTTTTCTTCTGCACCTGTTGTCCAGTGGTGCAAATGCCACCCTTTTTTTTCAGTCTTCCCTCTGTTCAGCCTGGAGAACTCCAAGTCCCAGCAATATTTGGTCGTGCTCTGCTTAACACAACAGGAACAAAAGGCACTTAGCACTTCACTTTTTGATACCTCATAGTGTTGGGCCCTGTGTTACATCATGTATTACATTACCTTATTGTCAAGAAGCACTTAAATTCCTGCTGATTTCAAAGAGTGTATATTCATAACCAGTAAACAGAGATACACAAAGGGTTCGAATAAGCAGTTCAGTTTTCCCACAACCATGACCTCATAATATAGATTTGTAAAGAATCCTGTCTACTCACTGCATGTATTTACTACAGGTATTTGAAGATTATTTTACACATAATTTACAAAGAGCTTTGTTTTACTGGATTTTCATAGGAATCAAGGAACCTCACTGGATGCGGCATCCTGGTTTTAGCTAGGATCACAGAGGCTATGTCTCTAGCAGTTGACTAGCACAAAATACAGAATTAATCCCACCAAACTTTTGTCATCCAGAAGTTAGGCGTCTCATCTGTGTTACCCACTGAGGACTCCTTTATAGTTTGTGCAAAGAAGGTATCTGAACTAGGCAGAATAAATATTTGCCTGAAAGTATCCAGTTCTCTCCGTTGACTACAGAGAAAGAATTGACTGTATGAGACAAATATCTGACATTTAATTCACTGGAGGAAAATCACTTAAATTTCTATGTGCGTTATCTGAATGTGCTCAAATGAAAAAAATATACAAAATAAGGTAAAGGAGATTTGGATATGTAAAAGGATTTATTTTTCAGTTCATTCAAATATTGAACTCTTTACATTAATCTGAGTTGAATGGCTATACTTTTGTCAATACACAGTGGAAAACAGCACTGTAGTTTCTAGAGTTATTGCTATTTTAGTAGACAGCAAGAGCTGAGTGTCCTCAATAACACTCAAGATAAGCCCTTTAAAGTAGTTATTTAAGACATAAGATTCAGGAGGTTTCTATGGAGATGGCTCTTTTTGTGTAGGTGTATCAAAATAAGCATTTGCATCAAAGGACAGTTCTGGAAAACGGTTGTTACAAATTCCGTGGTTTTTGATCCATAGCTTGTCATATAGTATAATATTATATCCCTGATCTTAATATTGAAGCCAGAAGGAGTAGTAGGATTTCACCAACTATGCAAATCAGATCATGCAGATTAAATTCAGTCCCATGAAATCCTGCCTTACAGCAGAAATATCTTCACTCTACTTACGTCCCAGAAAACAATCCACAGCATGACCGATGCTGGCTCCTTTCAACACCGATGTTAGGTCCTTCCTTCCCACTTTCTGCAGCTTTCTTTAGCAGGTACCATACAGCACTGATGTTTGCTCCAAGCCACCCCACTTAGTGAGACAGGCGTTCATGTCCTGTCCAAACTCTGTCACAATTTCTGCAAATTCCCTAAATCCTGCCGAATCCCAAAGTCATTGGGGCTTTGTAATGAAGCCAAGGTGTGGTGGTGCCCCACACCCCTGCACCTGCATGGTGAGGGGAAAGCATGGACATCCTTCAGCATCTCCGTCAGCATCTCAGAACTACAGTACCCATTTCCCTGATATAAATCCCAGCTATAA
Organism: Streptopelia decaocto; assembly: GCF_964273445.1. Classification (NCBI taxonomy): domain Eukaryota; kingdom Metazoa; phylum Chordata; class Aves; order Columbiformes; family Columbidae; genus Streptopelia; species Streptopelia decaocto. Next base: position 20,560,512 of record NC_138663.1, read on the forward strand.
GAATGCAGAGTAGCCTGCTTGGGCAGATGTCCCATCTTGCTGACAAGCTGTCACAGAGGTGAGAACACTGTCAAGGGTAACTGTCTGACACGGGTGCAGTGCCTGGCGGGTGCTGCTGTGGCTGTGTGACCTCCAGCACCAGGCACGGGTGAGGATGGAGCTCTACAAGACACTCTCTTCTCCCATAGGCACCAAGTTCAGATGTTACTTTCTCCCTATCAGTCACAGAGATCCTCTGCACTTTTTCTGACTGCATCTTTGGCTTTTTTACCTTGCATCTCTAAGATCCTCTGCTGTTTTTCTCACTTTAGAACTCACATCTTTGCAAAAGTGTAACCTGAAAATTTCCTCTGATTCTGAGTGCCTGCAAATGTGTTTGGGATGGTGTGACACAGATGGGGGCACACTTGGGATTGAGGCATCTACTGGTTAAGCTCTTTAGGTCCATTCAGAAACTTAAATATTTGAACAGCTATCTCAATGAAGGGCAAGGGTTAACACCCCTCTGTTTTTCAGAAAAGAAAATGTTTTCAGGCTGCAATGTTTTTCTAAACCCTATTAACCATACTTCCTAGTGAAGTTAGATAGCCTGCAGATTAAAGTTCAAGAAAGTGTATTTGCTGAACCCATGAATATATGAACATACTGTAGGGTATTGATTTGCTGTCATCAGCTACTGAAAAACAGAAAAGCATTTTACTTTAAAAAAACAGAGGTTTAATAACTTGCTATACCTTTAGACCTCCTCCCTGAGTTAAAAATTAACCACTGTAGTTAACGAATGTCTATCAGCTAGCAGCAAGTTCACTCCAAATATTCAAATAGAATTGACATCTGATCCACAGCAATTTCAGCTTACATGATTACAGACATCTACCAGATCAGATTCAGGTTCAGCTTTCACTGTTCACTGCCACTAGGCTAAGATTTACCCTTGACCCAAATTTTTCAGCTGCTCACATAGAAAAGAAATGGATAGATTCAAATTCAAAACAGGACTATGTACCTATGGTATAAATCATACCTAAGAATTTGTGACATCAAAAAAGACGTGGAAAATCTACATATCAAGACAAGCACATGAAGGATTTAAAGCAAAGCCCTAAATATTTTACATATATACAGATGTCACAGTAAACATACTCCAAAGAGCACTAAGGGAACTAGTTAATGGAATGTTCAACAAGAACATCTTGTACATTTTACTGAGAGAACATTACATTGTCTGGAAGAACAGTTTGAAGGAATGATTAATACTATCACTGGCTTCTGTGAAGAATGATTGCAGGAGTCTAATTTGATTAACCAAAATGGCATACACTGTATCTGGATGGTATTAAAGATAGTATAAAGAAAATAACGTTGTATATATGCATAAAAAGGGAGTATTAATTACCAGTTAAAATACATATTAAAATGGATAAGAAGCACTTGAAATGCATCAAATTTTTTTTTAATAGCTAAGGATTTTTGGATTTTACAGTAATCATTAAATGAAGTTACATAGTAATACATGGAATGTCTGTTTCTTTCATATACCAAATCAGAGCTGTAGAGATTATTGCAATAACTATAACATGTTTTCTAGTGTGAAATAAATAAGCCTTAAGAGTCCCATTATTTCATGTCTCTGTGTGGGGATTTATGCACATCCTTCTCAGCACCATTAGCAGAGATAAAACTTATGTATGCAAATCCTAAGATAGCACATGGAGAATAGACTGGTAAATTTTGCAAATAGCTATTACCCTGAAATTATAGGGAAAACACAAAAAGGAACTCTCTAGTAAGAAATTAAGTATTCTGGGCTTGGTATTTATGCCCAGAGCACAGCAGATGGGAAAAAGTATAAACTGTAAGATTAAGATGTAAAATAGTACAATAGAGAATGTTTGTCCCTGTACTCCTGTCATGGGCTGGCAATGCCAGAGGGCATTGCAGATATTAACTGAAAGCATGTTAATCTGAAGGTGTTCTGAGTGGAAACAAAGAGCTGTATTCAGAAGATGTGCCATAGGTACCTGATTCAGTAGCTGGAATTGCTCTGGGATTTAAGGTCAGGAGGGTGATGAGTGAACCAAGCTCTTGCCCAGAGCTGGCACACCCCAGTTTCCTGCAGAAGCAATAGGGAGGCACAAGTATAGTAAAATCAGGTAACCCACTTCCTCCTTATATATTGCATAATATAGTTTTAGTCTGTGGAAAGTTATGTTACAGAAAATATTAGAGGAATAAAGATAAATGTGCTAAGCACCCCCATCTCTGTATAGTCTATTCCCCAGAGTAGTTCATGAAGCTCAGGATTCCCAGTACCACTCTGGGCTTGGGGCACATGTTGCTCTCCTTGTGCAGTCTCTCCCACTGCTAGGCTTTGCTGTTTATGGGTAACCACTTAGCAGAGCCCCTCTATACCTCTTTTTTCATTTCTCATTCCCCCTTACTCTGGGGTTGAGTGATGGCTAAGATCTTTTACCTTATTTTTGCTTTTAGGATAGTTTTACATTCAAGATCTCACCTTGCCTGTGAATCAAACTGTGCATGCCGTTCTTTTGTGTATGCCTTAGATTTTTTTCCAAGAGATGATGGGACACATTTTATTCACCTGCAACTGTACACAGAGCTGGGCAAATATTGCATGTGTCTTTCTGGATGGCAAGACAATAGTTGATGCCAGAAAGCATCTCTGCCACCTTCTCCTTTATTAATTATGGTTTTATGTAATTAATTTAAATAATGTTGATTTAGTATATCATGTAATTGTAGTACGTTGTTAATTGTATCATCTGGAGAGTTACTGGAAAAAGATGGTGACTTTGTTTTCCTGATCAACCAAATGATTTTAAACAATATATGTTTAGACAACCTCTGATTTAGGGACGGTGGGAATGTTGTTGATGTCAAGTTAGTTTCATGGAAGTTCCTGTTCTGCTGTGAAAATTAAAGCTGAGGAACCACAATAGCCCTACTAGATTTTCTATCATTATATCTGTAACAGAATTAATCTTGTAATAGACTATAGGGCACATTGACAGGTACTAGAGCTCAGTTGTACTGGGAATGGTGCAAAAAAATGACAAAAGGAAACTCCTTGTTCCTGAACCCCTAAATAAATATCCTGATATGCAACACAGCTAAGCGGAGCAGTTAACAGTTTCAGTAACTATTCATCCCTCTAGTATATAACATTAATTAATATTTATTTTTAAAGTAATAATTTTATTTGGCAAGTGCCAATGGTCTTTCCAGTTTTCCTTTAGCAAGAATAATTTCCAAGTTCAGATAATATCTACTTCCCTACTGCTTGTGTTAATGGAGAGTGCGCCTTCTGTCGTTTTGAATTATGAAATTTAATTGCCCAGAGTGGCTGATACTTATTTTCAACAGCTGCTGAACAAACTCTTTAAAACGCTATAATTGCATATACAAGAATACTTAATGTATGCCTTGTGGCATTAAAAATGTAAGCGTATGTAAGAGATAAAAATCTCATGGGCCTTCTGAAACATCTTCATTTGGGGAGGGACACATCTTGTGCTTTATTCTGTTCTCCCATTTATTATAGATAGAAGTACTTCATTTACATGGACTTTTCCTCATTTGCACAAGTAGCAGTGAAAGACGTCTTCAACTCTTCCTTTCATGGGCTTCTTTTTCAATGAACCCGAACACCTGAATACCACACCTTCTTTAGTAGTCACTGTGTAGTGTTTGTTTGTGTGAGAATCACTATGTATTTTCTCCCTAGAAATATTTTCATCTCATAGTTTGTAGTTTTACATACAAATGAACTTTTTTCTCTGACAGGGAAAAGTCTTTCGATACAGCCTAATATCTGCTACCACAGACTTACTTGATATCCCATCATATGTTGTGCAGGTGACCTATTTGAATAGGTTTTTGACTACAGCAAACAAATACTATGATAAAATCTTTACAATAAGGCATACAGAAATTATCTACTGTAGTAGATAATGCATTGATTTCTGAGTGGTGGCTAGGGATTGCAGCACTTACTCTCCTCCATGATTCCCAGAGGGCTCCCAAAGTTGATGGCTCCCATCAGTCTGGCTGAGGTTCACTATAAGCTGAAGAAAAATCCAGCAAAGCTTAGCATGAAATAGCTATGAGCAGAAAATAGTACAGTAGCAAATAGAGGTTTTAACCATTTGACTATTAGGTAAATCAATCAAAAAGTTTGTACTACCATTAGCAATCTGGTCTAAGAAGCAGTTTGCACTAAATATCAGGAGCTGAAAACTGAGACATGCCTTGTTGTACTCCACAGACAAAAGAACTGAGAACTTCTGCCCTGGAGGGATAGATATATGAAAGAAAAGTAGTTATCTGATATCAAAGAGTACTGTCTAGATTACAGCAGCAAGATAAAGCTGCTGAAGTGCTGAAACTCTCTGAATTAAAAAAAAAAAAAAAAGGCGTTTGGCCTACTCTGTGGGGCATGCCTTTTCCATTATACAGTTCACAGAGTAATAGTTTAGCTACCTAGGCATGCGCTCTTTTCAGTGATAGAGTCACTGACTTTCCTAACCTAGGTCATATAAATGCTGCCAGGGGATCCATTAAGTGCACAGTGTAATTCCCAACGTTCCCAGAGAAGAACTGTTTTTTTTTCTTAGCTGTATATTTGCTGTCGATGAACTTCAGCATTGAGGGACTTCGAGGATAACAGCTCTAAAATTAACTCAAAGGTTCAACGGAGAGCCAAGTAAAGATTTCTTGCTTAGTAGAAGTTCTGAAAATAGAAAGAGATGTCTTAAACAGGGTGTTTTCGCTGATCAGCAACCACAGGTTTCCTGTCCCCTTCCGCTTTGAAGAAACTTGATAGAAAAGAAATCATCCAGATGAGCTTGTGAAAAAAAAAAAAAAAAAAGGAAAAAAAAACAAAAAACCCAAAACAACAAAGCAAATAAACTCAGCGATAAGAATTTAATTGGAAGAAGTTTTTCTCCTCCACCTTTTATAAAAATCCCTAGGTATTTGCATATAACACTCTCTGACTCTTGGAACTCAGTAAGTCATCTGTTTTTAGGATGTGCTGGAATGGTCAGAACAAGACAAGTGGTGCACAGGGGTACATTTACATGTCATTGTCACGTCTGACCTGCTCTCTGGGGACCTTGCAGAGCAAGCAGCATTTTGCTTGAAACAGTATGGAAGCTTTATAAGATTAATATGGAAACACAGGTTCAAAATGTTTTCTGTCATTGGGAATGTACAGGAATTACTTAGCTGCTACCAAGGGATTGCAGATGAGTTTCAGGGCAATAGAACACTGAATTTCCTAGTGTATCACAATTACAAAAACAAATGTACTGTTAGTGAGAGAGCTTTTAAAATATTATTAATTACTTCATCAAAGGTTTAATGCTTCTATTGGTGAGGATCATGCCTTTTCTCTCCCTTTTCCAGCAACCATCATTACATTTCCTTTATCCTTTCAGCTCTTGTATTTGGATATTTATTGTACTGATTTTTCAAGCTTGAGGTTATAAAATACCCTCTGGGGTGAGGAAATGAGTGGAGGTAGGTAAGTGCAGAATTAGAAAGATGGTATTTCTTACATAATGCTCCAGTTAAAACAATTTTACTGGGCTGGAAATCAGACATTTCAATTCCCAGATCTTGCATTGATGCCTACAAATAAATCTCTCCTTCTCAACCACTTCTGCTTAATTGCACCCATGTTGTAAGTAAGATAAGTGAGAAATTGCAAAAGCATGCTGTCAAAACTGGGAAGAGACTCATCAGCACCAGGTTGCTTTGCAGTGGATTGAGGTACATGCACACACTCAGTTGGCTAGGTCCACTTGAACGTGGTAAAGTTATCTCCTCAAAACACGTCAACTAGGTTTCTGTGGTAATGTAAGTATTCCTTCATGGAGGTCCTGGACTTAGACAAACTTACTAGATTTGAGTGTTGTTTGAAAGAATTGGCCTAGAGTTGCTGAATTATCTGAAGGAATACAGAAAACGTTTGTGGTAACGTCTGATACCTCTGTTCCTCTAAGCAACTATGATCTCAAGTGCTTCTACTCACATGGGGAACAAACACATTTCCACTACAATTTGGCAACTTATCAGAGCAGCTTGTATATTCTGTAAACATCCCTAGAAAGCTCTTTTCCTTAATTAGAAAAGGAAACAGCATTTCAGCACTACTGCACATGCTTAGCTTGTACCCACTTGTGGTAGAGAAGGCATTACAGACTGTTTTTTATGGTTTAAACTTGGATCAATTTCTATACAATTCTTTCATGCAAATTTACAGATTTTGAATGGGTTCCTAACACTTATTTTTTACTTTATTTCTCCCTACTCTTTATTAACTGCTGGTTTATCATGATTGTCCTAACTTCTGCCTTGAATGGTCCATCTACATTTCAGATGAATATTATGGTAATCAAATGATTAAGGCTGGATAAAAACTGGAATACAGTTGAACCAAAATACTACATATTGTATAAAACTTCAAAGACTTTGTCAACTTGAAATTCAAATACAGTTCTAGGTCGTATATCATAAATCACCTCTAGCAACAGAAGGGGTCAAGCCAACCTACACTTTTTGCAGGAAATCTTCCAGGGAAAACGGAATCTCCTCTCTTCTTTCCTGGAACCAGCAGCTCTATTTGGCTCCACTTGTAGAGACAAATCACTCTAATCCTTGTAGGATTTCCACCTGCTTGCAGTTAGCTGGTTTTGCACAGGTTCCCTTGCAACTGTCAGATGGCAGTAGCTTTCAGTTGTCACTCCTGGTCTGGTTTATATTCCAAACACCAGGCAAAAAGAGAAGTTAAAGACCGCATAGCCCTTCAGCCCTTAACATAAATCCAGTTTTGCAAAAAACCAAAGACCCTAGGATAAAAGATAAGTGGGAGTTATTTTAGTTGTAGGGTGTGAGCTCGAGGTCTCCTCCAGGGACTCATTCCAGGCTCTGGGTTCTGGGCAGCAGGATCTGTTGTATAACTATGTCATCATCAGCTGAGCTTTGGTATTTTGTTTTCCAGAACTACTAGTGCAATAATAATAAGCCCAGTAGTAATCTTTGCAAAATCCCGTCTCATTGCCTACCATATTGAAGTAGAATGAAAACAAATTCGCAGCAGGCATCTAGAAAATTAGATATCAACTTTCAAAAGTGCATGCTAGTTTGCCCTGTAATAGCTGGGAAGCAAGAACATTATGTTTCAGCACTGAACCTTTTCGTGTAATCAAAATATTCTTTCACTATAGCCTGGTTCACATCTGCTGTGGGCTTTAATGTTGGTAACAATACTTGTGATTGCAGTAATATAAATGTAGTCAGGGAAGAGAAAGGGAAAAGCCCTCTTATTTGTATTCAGAACTCTGACAATGGAGTTAATCCTACTGCAATTACTGAGGAAAAAAAAAAAAAAAAGAACAAATCTGAGGAAAGAAAATTAATGTGATAAAAACCACTCCTTTACATTTAATTAATGTCAAGTATGTGAAATAAACCCACATGAGCAAAGAAGTGAATGACTGTGACAGAAAATTTGGCTCAAAATCAGAATCTTGATAAAGACTGTTATTACAGAAATAACATAGTTGACCACAGAGAAAGCCAAAAGAAAGAACACTGCCTATAAGGGAATTTAGGATGAATCAGATAGCTGTGGCTGTTATTAAAGTGACCGCAGGTTACAGGCTAGAGGTAGCAATGTTACTGGAAGGGAAGTTGCAGAATATCAGAGTTGATCCTCTGCCCAGTGCCTGCGAGTTCACACATTTCAGCAGGCAGTGCTGATGGGCAGAGCTGCTCCAGCCTCTTTACTTTCTCCTTCCCAATAAACCTAACAGAAGACAGCAAATCATTTCCCTGAAAGAAGTAAAAAAGAAGGTATGCCCACTTACTCTGGTTTCATCAAAGGGGCACCTGTCCATTTTATCCCATGTTTTCAATTTCCTGTTTTAATGTGAGCATTTTGATGGGCTCCTTTCTTTTCTCTCGCTGCTGCCTGACATGAAGCTTTATTGGCCATTTTCTGCTTTATCTTTTTTTATCTGTGGTTTGAACTCATGTCTGTCAGCTTCTCAGTAACTTGCACATGAACTTTCTTTCCTGGATTTGCTCCTTCCTGTAACTCTTGTTGTCACATGACGTTTTGTCCATCCTCCTTTCTATAGTTTCTTATTACTCATTATGTTCTTTTTTGTTTGTTTGTTTAGTTTAGTTTTGTTTTGTTTTGTTTTTTCCTGGCTACTAGTGTCACCAGCCTTCCTGAGTGGGTTTCATTTCCCCTAAGTTATTTACACATTAGATGTCTGCACCTGAACTGCTCACCCAGGCTGCCTTTGGCAGCTCTTCACAGGAATAGACTGTTGTACAGTGACTCATCTGACTTGTTTTAGATCACTCCATTGGGATGAGATGCACTCTGGAAATGCCCATATATCTTACTGAAATTAATAGGGAGTTATACAAATAGGTCAGGTGAAGTTGTTGACATTGCAGCTGTGTAAAATGAGGTGAGAAAAATGCCTCAGGTATGTTTCATTGGAAGGTAGGATAGAGGAAGCATACAGCAAGAATTTATTCAAGACTTCTTACAAATAAATCTGAAGTCAATTTCTGAGGATGACTTAAGAATTCAAACAAACTTTACACAATACCTGATTTTTTTACAAACATAAGTGTATTATGTTCAGACTATTAAATAATGCTAAGAATTATTCAGAAGCATCTGCTTTCCTTATATGTTGGTCATGCTGGTTTGTTTCCTGCTGCCCATAAAACACATGCTTTTAATCTTAATGGCTGATAAATATTGTGATTTAGCAGAAACTATATGGCATATTGTTAAAATAAGACAAAATAATTTGTAGATGGTGGAACTTAATTCACATATATTATGAAACTATCTCCACTCCTGTGCAATAGGATGTTGAAATTATGAACTGTCTGAAAACTACCTCAGGATGTTCCTTTTTATGCATGTGAATATTTTACAACACATCTTTTTGATTGTTAAATTACATTGTTTAATAATAAAACAGTTTTGGGTTTTAAGTAAGTCTCCTAAGTCAGACATGTCAAACCATTTGGTTGTGCTGTTTTTCACTATACATAAGGTTATGTGATAATGGATTTTACACAACATAATAATGTTTTACAGTTTCTCAAATCACTGAGGGTATAGCACTGTTTACTTCATAGCTTTGTTGGTCATCTGAGTATTAGTTAGTTCTGCAAATACAAAGATGCACAGTTAATACATTATAAATGCATCTTCCTGCCTATTGCCTCTTCCCGCCCTATCGCTGTGGGCTCTTCAGTACTTCTTGCTGGTGAGGCCAGTGCTGAGGTCTTTCTACTTTACCCCAACTCACCACACTGAAAAGATCTTTGTAGTCTTTGTGGCTCATCCATTGGACTCAACTCCCTTTTATTTCTCATAGTGGCTTATGCTTCACTGGTGCATCTAATCAGTGCCTTGTCTTGAGATGTCCACAAAGTTCATCCATTTCTTACGTGAACATTCTTTTCTTCTTCTTACTCGTTCTTATCCTTGTTGCTTCACCAGTAATTCCATATCCAGTTTTCTCTTCATTAATGTTTCTGTCTTCCCTTTGCACTGTCTCCCAAGCAAATTACTTCAGCTGTGATTCCTCTTCTGATGGGGCCTGCAGATCCCCTCTCCCACAAATTGTTTCTGAATACAAGCTTTTGCCAATATGGCTGCAAAATTCAACTAATTAAAAATTGCTTTATAAAACTGCAGGAAAGGGTTTGTTATAAACTCACAATACAGAACAAACAAAAATGAATGAAGTGTGAAATAAATCTCACATATACTTTTGCCTTTTTTTCCCACCCTTACTATGTTGATTTTTCTATAATGATAAATATCCACATGATGTGTTTGGAAAGCCTAACACAAATTGTGTGTTATTGAAGTACTGAAGATTATAAGAGATGTACAGGTACAACCTGTGAGCATTAATCCCAATTATGGTACAAAATTTGCTACAGCACCATATCCACAAAACAAATATTTTTGAAAGGTTTCATCTTTTTTATCTTGAGTGCTTCTATAAACTCTGTTATTGTTGCATTTCCTAATTATACCTCATAATTTATAGTATATTTGTCTTCCTAATCCCAATGTAATGCAAATATGTGCTATTGTTCCCATTTATCAAAAGGAGAACAAAAGAACAGAGAAACCAAGATCCAATAAAGAACACTGGCATCCAAATCAAAGCACAATTGAGGTGTCTAGATTGTTAAAAACAAACTCAAAGCCACATTCAATAAACTTTACTCACTATAAACTTCATAGTAACTGACTGCACACTGCAATTTTGTCAAAAAAACTCAAAATAAGGATTATTTCTAGATTTATTTCTCAGAATATAATGCATAGTATCTGATTCAAGACATCTGTCACCCAAGAGCCACCATGCAACAGTGGACAAAGGATACTCAAATTTCATATCCTTGTCAGTGTGAAAAAACTCACAATAACAGTAATGAACAAACATACCATAAAAATCTCATCACACCCATGTAATATTTACAAATAAATAATAAAATTGCATTGAACTGAGAAAACTAGTTAGAAGGAATAGCTAGCTAAAAGGATAAAATTCTTATCTTTTTACACCACCTTAGAAGCTCAGAGAATATGTACTATTCATAACAAGTACTAATGAAAGGACAGTGCTCTTCAGTTTTTCGTCCTTAAATTAATGATTGAACAACAGAGGACAGGCAAATATTAGAAGAGTAAAAAATCGTCCCTCAGGAGAGGAAAAAGAGGAAAGTATTTCAAACATCTTGGAAGGAAGGAAGTGTGCTAAAGGCAGGGTTCATTGGTCAAGAGGACTGTAGGAAATGAAGAGTTTAGCACAAGTCTATAGATGAATTTTTTATTTTTTTTTCTTGCATTAGTAGTCATAATAGGAAAGATTAAGGAACTACCTATACTGCAGATATTCTTTATAGATAAAAAACCTGAGGACTGTATTAGTGTGAACTGATAATAGAAGAGATTAATACCTAGCAATTTGATACCAAAATAATGGAAAGTGGTAAATGAGCAATCAGCTGTTTAAAAGGGCTCTTCCGTGCTCAAGCAGATCAGTAAGTCTGATGTGCTTATCAGGAAAACTGCTAGAAATTATAATAACAAAAATTTGGTATACAAAAGGGTGAAGATAGTATATGAGGCAAGAATTGAACAACACTTGCAGAATAAAGCCATGCTTCACAAAACTGAGGCATTTCTTTGAAGGAGCCATGGATTATTTCAATAATGTTTTTTCAATGTTATGAATATGAATTTTCAAAAAGAGATAAATAACATTAATGAAACAGAATTGTCATGAGGTAAAAGGGTGAAGCCTCTCCCAGATTACTTGGTGAAAGATAAGAAACAAAGGTTAGGATGAATAATCATTTTTCAAAGCAAGGAGCCATCAGCACTCCAGGAATTTGGATTCATAAATGCTGTGGAAAGGTGGGGAGCTGAGAGGTGATTTTTTGTGTAATGATATAAAATTAATCAGGATAGTAAAAGCATAAGCTGGATGTGAGGAATGACAGGACAGTCTCATGATACTGAGCAATGAAATGACAGATAAAATCAATGTCAACAAACTGAAAGCCATGCACGGAGAAAAAAATAACCTTCACTGTTCATACACAGTGATGGACTTTAAATTAGCTGTTACTACTCTTGAAAGCAACCTTCAAGTCCCTGCAAATATCAGTGAAATGTTCAGTTTCCATGTCTTCTGCAAGAAAAAGGGACAATTAAAGAAGCAATTAAAAAATTCAGATAGATGTGTAAATCCATTGTGCAGCCATATCTGAGCAATAAGTATGGTTCTGGGTAATCCATTTCTAAAATGCTGAAATGGAACTAGAGAACACAAAGAGGGGTAACAAGGGTGAACTGTGCTGCAGAACAATTTCTAAACAAGTAGAGATTAAATAAATAAGGATGGAAAAGGTGACTGAGGAGAACTAATGAAGCCTATAAAACAAAAAAGTGTGGAAAAATGAGTAAAAAAAAAAATATTCAGTGTTTCTTATAGCATAAGAATTAAGGCGGCAACCAATGCATTTATTGGGTACCAGACTTGAAAAACAAATCTTAATTTATTAAATTGTGGCTACAGCTTCTTACTTGGGAAGTCCCAAAGTTGCTGACTGCAGTGGCTGGGATACCATATCAGAAAAAGGATCAGTTGACTGGATCTATTTCCTATATACTTGCCTTAACAATCTATTAGGGTACATTTATTCTTGGAAACTAAAGAGAGCCAGAGCAGAGACCCAAATCCAGAGACTTTTGCTATTCTGACAGTTGTGCCACGCCATTTGTCTACAAGACCAAAAAACTTGCCCTGGCTTCTTTTATTCACTGTTAGAGATGTGGCCTCAGTGGCCACAGCGAGAGTGGCCTGCGCAGGTCTTTGGGCCTGGTAGGGCAATAATTTGCTTCTAATATTGACTGTTCTTTCTTTGCTTTGTACAAGTATTCAAACATCTTGGAGCAAGTTAAATATTTTACCTCTTTAAAATCCGTTACTTCTTTTCAACGGCATCATGTATGAGTGCTTTGTACAAAGTATGAGATAATTTCCCCTTCTGAAGGTTTTCATTTTAGCTCTAAAAGGCGTGCCTAGTAAATCCTCTGCTCGCTTATTTTTCTGGAGTATGGCTAGACATCTTATTCATGTATATACAGGGTATGCATTACGGTGTAAAGGAAGCAAGATTTGTTCAGAGATAATTTGTTTGGTTCAAATCCAAACTACCACAATTTGAGCTCATCAGCCCAGAAACAAAACTAACTGCAGATCTCTCACGTGCGTTTTGTTCCATTCCCACCCAAGAACTAGGGTAGCTCTAGAAATAGAAAGAAAACAAATGTTTGTTCCCACGCTATTGTTACAATAAAACAAAAGGTTCCAATCTCTGGAGGAATTTTGAAAGCTATAACATTTCGTGTTCTACATACTTGCTACAGATGAAAAAGTGTTTTTCTGAAGAAGCTTTTCGTATTGTTACAACAGTAATTTCCACTTGTTGGACCACCCCTTGTAATTTCTCAAGGGACACTGTGTACATCTACTATCATACTTCCAATCAACCCATTTATAAATTTTCCTGCTTAAGAGTGCTCCACAGCTCTCTCACAAACCATCATGGTTTCAGACCACAGCTTGAGAACCTCTGATTGGATAACTTAATTTTATTTTTCCTGCTAATGCCTTTACTTCAGGCTAATCCCAGGATCACTGTACTGAGTTAACAACCATTCACAAGTCTCAACATTGAAGCTCTTCATAGAACTGTGTTCATCAGATGCAGAGCAGGTAGATCATTCGGAGAGGGTCTCTAGACAGCAGATCACTTCTTACAGCTTGGTTTAGGTGCAAAGTCAGTGTGGGCTGAGGAGCTGAATGATTGCAGACGTACAACACATCTGGATGTACATGCCCCTTTGGAGGCTGAAAGCTATTGTCTCTCCAGCCTTTCTTGTCATTGCCCAAATGTCACCTACCTATACTTGCTATTTCCCCGATAAGGATGATTTTTTATCACAAGCCTATTTCTCCTATAATGGTGTTATTATCCTGAGGCATTAAAAAAAAATTCTTTTTGGTTCCATTTATATTGTTACATACATATATATTTTTAAATAGAGACTAAACATATCTCTAACTGAAATCAGATGATTTAACAGATGCTTAATAGTGATGAAGAAACAGGACAAGAAGTAAAGCTTTTGCCTTTAACCTTTAATGATAAGCTTATTTGAAGTGCATTTATTTTCTTAAAAACAAGAGCATTTTAAAGATGCTCTTGATGCAAGTGATTTTGCCAGGAACCATTTGTATGCTTTCAGACAACAATGGTGACTGTATAGCAATGATAAGAAATGAAACAAGTATGAGGAGTGAGAATGCAATCACAAATATTTAGATGATCATGTAACCATGTACGACTGAATTCATTCTCAGAGTAGTCATCTGAGTACACACTGAACTGAACAAGAACACTCCCTTTAAGACATTATTAAGAGGCTTTAACTATAACATAAATAACAAAGTGTTTGGATATGCCTTTAACAGAGAGGAGATAAGCTGAGATAAGAAAGGAATTGGAAGAATTTTGTCTAGGGACAAGAAGTATTATTCTCAGAGCCCAGTGTTATACATGTGATTAGGGCTACATTGTTAGAATAACATGAAGTTTTTTGGTAGGTCTACACTGTGGTGTTACTGTTACATAAATTATAGCCATTGCTCCAGGTGAATCTAGGAATCTGACTTTGACACAATTCTGATCTAATTAATACTTCTAATGAAGCAAATTCATTTCTAGCGAACCATGGCATTCACTTCCGTGCTCATAACCATTTATCTTTTAGGCAGTAACCCTGATGAGATTCTCACATGCACAAGCATGGTTCTGACACACAAGTGGGTATTTCCCTGAGACTTGCCTCAGCTCTGTGGGTATGGGGCTGGGTCCAGGCTGTGTGAGTTCTTGGAGCAGGATGGAATTGATATGTCCTGAATGTGTACATTGGTCAAATAAAAAAGAAGTTAAGAAGTACTTTCTGTTCATAAAAAACTTTTTGCATTCTTTGGAATAAAGGATTTACTGTGAATAGTCCATATCTGAGTTATCTTTCTTGGCCAGCTCAGGCTTATAAATCACACAGTACTACTTCTGATCTAATGTTGTGTGAGGTGTTTTCAGAACTAAGAATCACAGTCACTTAACTGTTCCTTTACCACAAATATGTGGAAATGGGATAATTTCCAGGGATCATAAGGTACTCTCAAAATAACTGTGAAAATAGCTGAAAAAAATACTTTAAAAATAAAAAAATCCATGAATAAAAGAGAGTCTGCACAGTTGTGTAACAGTTCCACACCAGTGAACGGGCCTAACATAGACAGGACAGATGCTTGCATGGTCATGACCAGTTGAGCTTTAACACTAATGATCTGTGAGGATGGCAGATGTGATAGTGTAGGTGAAACCTTCCTGAGAATCTGTGTAGGTGCTCTGGTGGCTAGTCCCAGCTATGTCGCTTGTGGCAGCTATCCCTCTCCTACTTAGGTCATTTAAATTGTTTTGGTCAACAAAATTACAGGCACTTCAGTGACAGTGCATCATAAGTGTTATAAACTCCAGTTGGAAACTTATGACAAGCACTCACTAGCTCCTCTCTGCTTATCTTACTGAAAACCAGATAAAATATACCCATGACATGTTCCCTAAGAGAACCCTTAAGGGCATGTCTACACCAAACTCTCTCTGAAACTAGAAACAGTGTGAGAATAGTGAGAAGAAAGTGGCAATGATGGCCAGATTATTGACTAAAAAACTCTAGCATAGAATGAAAAGTTGAAGCACCTGGTGATGCTATAACCTGTTAACCTGGGATAACTGGTGAGAAAGGGTCAGCTTCAAATATGTAAAAAACTTGTAGAAAATCAAGGAATAAATTGGAGAATAAATTTTGCCAAGCCTACCTTTTCAAGGACAAGAAAAAAATAGGCTTAAGATGAATCAATGTTTAGGATATTAGGAACTGTTAAATGGTGTAGTGTATTGCTCAGGGAAGTTATGACATGTCCATCACTGGAGAGTTTTCAGAACAGACTAGAAAAATATATTTCAGGAATTATTTGGGCAGAGCTGATCCTGCCTTTGGGCAGAGTGATGAGCTGGATGACCTCTTGAGGTCCTTTCTGGTCTTATTTTTCATGATTTTATGACCATGGCAGTCTGCCCAGTCTGATGTGTTTGGGTGCAAGACCTTGCTAAAATGATCATGCTGCATTTCAAGGCTAAAATGTTCTCTTCACTGAATTAGTGAACACAGTGGTACCTTGGGACTCCCTGTACCAGACTCCAATATGACCTGCAGATCTGCTGTTTAGCATTGAATAACCACCTTAGACACTCCAAAGATACACTCTGAAAAGCAGGTTGGGTACAGCTTCTATTGAGAACACCTTTGTGCTCAGGGGTCAGCTAGGGAGACAGCTCTGCTAGCCACTGTCAAACACCAGTTGTGAGGGAGCCACACGAAGTGTCACTTCTCTGTCCCAGGCATTGCACATTCTTTCCATGGTCTGGTGCATGTGACTACTTGATTCGGTCTGTGACAGCCAGTATTGCATGGGGTGCAAGCAGCTGCAATAGGCTGTCCTCAGACTCTCCTTTTAGCTCCTTCTGTCAGGACTTGTGCTTTAGAGGTTATACACCTAGGTGTTGAGTGTTATTGACACATGGCTCTCTGCTTGCAGACCACAATCTGCTGTTCTCTATTATAAGGGTCAGCTTTCCAACCTCGCCACTTTTCCTTTGATAAGTAGCTAGTGTTGCTGTTCTATTTCTGCTCTACAGGGAATTCCTAGGGAATACTGCAAATACTGTAGCGATATGGCATAGTGTCAGCTGAAATGTGTGAGAAGGTAGAATATATTGCTTTGCAGGATAGAGAAAATTGGATCATACCAAACCTAGTAGGTATGTCAGCCATTCTTTATTTAGCATAACTGCAGAAAGCCATTGATCTCTTACAGAAGAGACAGCTGAAACACAGGCTACATGCACAGCCAGTGTACAAGCAGAACCGTGGGTCCAGGGGCTGCCAGAGGTCCTCAGACCATAAGGTTGGAGAATAGACAGCACTGCAGGACTCCCACTCTCTCAAATTCCCTCTGCAAAAGTATCCTCTGGCTTCATACAGCACACCAGCTCTGGCTAGCAATAGCTATCTGTGAAACATAGTGGCTGAATCATAAATGTCCCACTGGCTCTCAAACTACACACTTGTGAGCACTTCAGCCATAGTTCCTATGCCCAGGGTAGATGGAGCAGCCAACAGTGCAGATGTCCTTGTCCAAGGACAGTTAGATCATTCAACTCCCCAATCCCCCAATCTTCTGGTGAAGCAAAGATCACAGGTTTTCTTGAGATCTGGCAGCAGAGCTAGCAATGCCCAACATTGCTCTGCAATGCACTGGCTTTGACAAGAATTTAGGAGCAACACACTTGTTTTACATTATTATAGTAACTTGTCTAACTTACACCAAGAGAGAAATTCAGCATGGGCATTTCAAAGCACTATGGGATGCAGAAGCTGTGTTGTCCTAGGGGACTACCTGCAAGGAGAGGCAGTAAGAGTAATGCTGGTATTCGTCTGATAAAACATAGGACCTTGGATCATGAGACGTCCTGACTCTCTCAGGAAAAATGAGAAGACTCATGCATGAGACTCTCAAATCTTTCAAAAGTTACCTAATAGTATTCTAGTGAAACAATATTCAGCTGTTATCATGAATTTCAAAACACAAAGCTTTTGTCTTTGATCTGTAGTTCATTTAAAGCTACTGAATTGTGATTTCTACAGGGACTGGATATTTCTTTCTGCTAAAGGGACTAAAAGTAACATATGAGCTTCTTCCTACTGGAACTGAATTAACCTGAGTATGAGATTTTGAGATCACACTAGCAGCTGTAATACTTTTTCACCCTGTTTCTCTGGGATGACAGAAACTCTTTCATAGTTCTGTGAGTGGCCACTAACTGTTGCCTCATGGTCCCAAGGTCAGCAGCTCCATTCACAGGTGCAAGGAGAAGGACTTCAAGCTGCTGCTACTCCTTGGCCAGGGCACAGTCAGACACTTGTTGTAATGGCCTCGTCAAACTTGGCAGATGAATTAAATGTGATTTAAATTCATTTTTAGTTTCTGCCTTCTGTTACTAATCCACTTTGCTCCAAAATGTGTTACTAGGCTCCTGGTTTCTTTTTTGCTAGGCTGCTAAACTGGCCTATCCTAATGATGATGAGATGGATTGACAGTAATCTCTTGCTGGTGTCAACCTGATAGCAAATCTGCATATCAGTACAGTTTAGCAAATGGTTGCAGTGATCTCTAGAGGGACTTTGTATATTTGATTCTGACTTATAGTGAGTAGTATGCTGGTCACAATGAAACATCCTCCCTCTCCAAGTAAATTTTTTCTTTGAGGTTTTACTAAGATATTTATACTATCTTCTATTAAAAAAATCTTATCTTCATAGAATATTTTCTATTTAGTACCTTTGAAAAACCCTTAATCTTTTGATATCTGATGAAAGCAAGCATGATTAGTTTATCCTTAGTCTTTTAAAGCTCATGTACTGCGTCAAAGAATCACATGTCATGTTCACCTCTGTTTTTCTGTGTGAGCTTTATTGTAAGTTACACATTGTTTTGCCTATAGACAAACAGCCTGACTAGCCTTGTATCTATGCAGCTACACTGCTGACAAGTACAGTCAATAAACACAGAGGCACTCTTGCTCTGTCTCGTGTTTAGACAATACAGACAACAGACAACATCCATACAGAATGTCAACAAGCTCTGGGTCCATGTGATCAGGCTTTGGGTTCGTCTTTGGACGAACTTTGATTTTAGAGAAAACAAAAGGTCAGGCTAAATCGCCAACTGGTAAAAATTGCTATAGTTCCACTGAAGTCAGTTTACACCGGCTGAGAGTGTAGTCTTGTGATTGCTGACCGGAATTTAACTCAAATATCTTATCCGAGCTAAGTGTGGTTAAAATGATCACATCTGTTCTGACCTGAACAGCTGAAGGTGTCACTTGTGGCTACAAAAGATTTAGTCTAAATAGAATATGAGGCAATGTCTCTCCCAGAGGTCGCAGTTCACACCTGGGGGTGCTGTGGCATGGCTGCAACTTGGTCAGCGTTGTGTTAGCAAATGGTCTAAATCTTGGGATGATTGTGATATAATTTGAGAAGCTCTGTTTCTATTGTTTAAAAGTAAGTTGGACAAACTTGGTATAACTTTTCAGTTGATTACTCTGCTACTAAGTTTGAATCTACTCTAACTGAAAACCAGTTTCTGTAGCATAACTAAGGAGCACACATCAAAAAGAAGACCAAACATTGCCTGATTTGAAGGCTGCCTGCCCATTGTCATAGGATCTGAATACTGGAAAACAGCAAAACTCTCTAAATATTGCAATATTAAATTTACATATGGAAATAAAAGATAAATGAGACAATTAATCTGAAACAGGTTTAAAAAAAAACAGCAAAATTTTATATTTCTTTTCATTATACTTCTAGTTTTACCAGTCAAGGCTTAATACAATTGCTCTGGGTTACACTTGCCAACTGTAACAGACTTGGAAGTGAGCTTGAATCTAGTAGTAATCAGAGGAGTACCTGAACAGCCCATGGCATTAACCTCCAACAATACTTAATGTTCTAGAATCTATGTGGTTGGTGATTGGAATCAGCATTTTCCCAGCACTCCTGGATATCATAATTTTCTTACACATAGCCAGAACTGAGTTACAAATGAGACAGTTTTTCTTCTGCTTTACAACCATATGTCATTGCCCTTTCTGGCTGGACACAATATTCTTCCAAAGTGAACCTTTCTTTCATTGAAAGACCTGGGTGGAGGCCAAGGTAGAGGAAAGTTGACAGCATGGTTAAGGGGTGGCCATCCTTGTTTCACAAAGGGCAGCCAGAGGCTCTCATTGGACTCTAGACTCTACAGCAATAATTGCAATAGGTGTACACACATAGAAGAAATAATTTTAGTTAGTTATTGTTATACTTAGACAACCAGCCTACAATCCCTGCTGGACAATCAAGAAATAAAGGTCTTGTCACACATGTTACCAGTACCTGCCATATTATGAATCACTTAGAGTAGAAGTTCTTGCTAATTTAAAATTATATTCATCAGCAGAAGAGCTGATGTTAGATATTGATTCTTGTTCTGTTATTTTGCTAAAGTCTTCTTACACATCCTTTAGAAAATAGGGGCAGCCTTTAAAAGAATCTTTATGGATGTTCGTGATCTTCATACAAACTGAAAATCAGGTTCATGATAATTTGTCTGCTGGAACCTATGAATGACCTGGGAAATGGATTGTTGCTTGGCTATGCACTTATTGCTGCTTTTTATCATAAAAAAAAAAAAAAAAAAAGTTAAGGTTGTAAAAAAGAAGGAAAACATTGTATTTTTAAAGATTGATTATGTTAGATCAGATTAAGAACCACTTTATATTTGCCATAGTAAAAAATAAGGAACAAAAATGAAACCTTTTGTGCTATAATTGTAGAAAAATAAACATCTCTGATACCCCAGGTTGCACAAAACCCATAATGTTATTGGTTGTTTTGTGAGAGTGCTGCTTTTAGCACAGGACAGTAAATTGCAGTTTACTATCAATTTTCCAATTTGCTTTCATAATGTAGCATTTTTCCAAGCAGCTCTACTCCACTGGACTTCCGGCTTTGGATTTTTTGCCTGTTAGGTAACTCATGGACTCCTGCCAGCCCACTGGCCTCCCTGGAACCAGTCACATTTGCTAACCCTGGGCCTTTACTTGTTTACAACCACTTTAGCTTTGTATTGTTTGGAAATTCAGCATGAACTGACCTCCTATTCCAAATTAGCTAAGCAAACAGGAACAACTTTGACACTTCCATTGACCAAAAAAAAAAAAAAAAAGGTCAGCTATTAGTTATTGTGTTGTTATGTAACATGTAATAATTACAGATATATGAACCTCAAATTTTGATATTTCTATTAGGTATTACTTTATAATAGATATAGTCCAATTCATCACATTAAGACCATTCTGGGACACAGAGTGTTCAGTATAAAGAGTTGTATAAAAGCTCTGTCATATAAGTAACTGCCAAAAGTTACAGAAGCAATTTTTTCCTTTTTTTAAAATTCAAGAATCTAGCATTCTGCTTGCCTTATTGTTTAATAGCTACACACACAATGAAAACAATTTAAATTCTTAGTGGGTATGTTGTCATTCTGTAACAGAGGAAAATGCAGAGAAACCTGGTCTGAGAGAGACACTCCAGCCCAGAATAAGGAATCGGCTAGAACTATCTCAACTCTTTAAAGAGCTTGAACTAAAAAATTGCTCTTATCGAGGGCATTTTAACAACAGTATGTTTTTTCATCAATGCATGCTACATGTTTCCAAGATCTATCACACTACATTGCAGAGCATCAGCAACTATTTTATATTAAACTTTATATAAATATAATAAACTACAGACCTTCCCCAGATAATTTGAAATCCGTAATAATAATAAATGCAGTAGAAAATACTTCTATCTCCCATCTTAGTAATATGCAAGTTTTTTGGGAGATTTTTGGACTCCAGGATACCTATTCCATCCAAATTGCCCTTTACTGTTCTCTCTTTCCTTTTATCTGCATATCTCTGTCCTTTCCTCATATCATACATAAGCCACAACATTAATTTTGACTCTCTCTGACACAGTTCCTGCTTCCTACATTGCTCATTCCTAATTGTTCTTCATATCAGTGCCCTCATTTCTTGTCTTGGTTTTGCCTGGCAACAGCCCCCCACCTTTACCACTGTTGATCTAATTACTTCTTCTAGATTGGCATTTAGCAGAAATATTCATGTCTTTAGCAGGATCGATTAGCATCACACCTCAGAGAGCAGTGTTACTGCTTAAAGGGAGAACAATTAGTAGCTTGTATAAATGGACAACTTCTGAAGTGCTTAAAGTGATCTGTAAAACTGTGGTGCTAAGTGAACATTTTAAAAGGCCTTTATTTCTTTCAAAAAAAAATCAAAGCCACAAAAGAAATACTGTAGTTAGCAAAACTGATATTGAAATTCAAGAACCGGGCAGATTTCCTATGCTGTAGCGACTATGCATTGCTTAATTCTTCTCTTTTGGCTTAGTTCTTATTTATGAAATTGAAGGAGTAGAGTGTCCTTTTCATGCTGACTTGGAGGGGGACAATTCAGAGGAAATCCCCAAGTGAAAGAATGATTCATTGGTGATGACTCAGTCAGGATTTGTCCTCTCAAGTCAGCATTAGCCCAGTGCTGGGCAGATGGCAAGGCTGCTGGTTTGTGTGGTAAAAAGCCAAACTGCAGTCCCAAACATTTCAAGCAATTAAAGAAGCCAAAGCAATTTTTGTAAGAACAAGGATTTTATTATGCTCCGGTCATGTCTTGTCATTGTCATGTTTTAATATTTTTCCAGCATTTTCAATTCAAGAAATCATAGCTTTTGGTAAAGGACAAAATCATTAACAGTTTTTTAAATGGTGGTTTGATCTAAACTGGATTCAAGCAGCCAAAAAGTGTGGTGAAAATTGGTGGCTGAGCTGAATATCTAGGGTTATCATTTGGGCTCTGATTCCACTGACTATAGTAGAGATCCATGGATGAAAGATCAGCAATCCAGTACATTAAAGAGGATCTGCATATAGAGACTATAACAGCAAAACATGTCAGTCCCTGTGATGGAAATCACATTGAGGAGATGAGGCATTTGTATGGAGAAAAAAGGTCACTGCAGTGTATTTTGATCAAAAATCTCATAGTTTGTAGAATAAAGTCTACACATAGTTCCAAGCGTTCAGTAGAAATGGAAGACCTTCTTCCTCCATTAACCTAGAAAACCCAGTTTGGTATTCACAGCATGGGGCTGCCTCTAGGAGGAAAACTCATTGTTCAGAGGCAAAATGTCTGTTTATTTCTTGTGTGCCAGTTCATCACAGATAATTTTAGCCCTGCTTCAAGAGAGCCAGAGACAAAATTTCTAGTATCTTGTGTCTAAAAGGTTATTTAGTCTGATGCTGTGTGGTGGGAAAGCAGTCATATGTATGATGTGTGAATAAGCCATATTCAGACCAGTAGACATATAATTAAATAACATCAGTAATCTCTGTCCTCTCTTTTATCTCCTTTAGTTTAGGTGTTTTTTTCTTCTTCTGACTGTCAAAATATTTTGTATGCACATGTGTACAGCCAAAAAGAAATTTAAGCCACAAACTTGTAGGTGAATTGTTCAGCTGTACTCTACCCCTAGTTAAAGTAGTGACAGCTGTGTATGAAGTGTTGGCCAGATCTTCCAAAGCCCTTACCACATTGCTAAAACATGGGGCTTTCACAGACCAGGTTATATTTTCTGCAGTTGCTACTAGCTTGGACAAAGCTGGAATGAGGAACGGGAGTTATGAGATACTAGCAAATGTCAATGTTAATGTTATCCAGTGAGCCAGCTACTTCTAGCCAGAGCCAGTACTTGCTCAAGCACAGTCAGCTGATCCATACTATTGCCACATCCTGGTGGTAGGAACAGTGAGATATTTTGAGGCAGAGATAGCTGGAATAGGCAAGCCTTGTATGCAGATGGTTGGGTAAACATTTAGACTGAAAAACAGTGAACCATATCTCTGAATCCCTTTGTTGTAACTGTGCTTTTGTCTGACAATTTCAGAGAAAACAAACTCCTAACAATACAAAGAGCGTGCCTCAGAAGAACAAAAAATTCCTACCACTCTTGGCAAATTATGACAAGAATCAAATTTATGGAATTAATTTTATTCCATAAAGTTTGTTAAGAGTCATTTTCCATTGGACATGAGGGTCCAGATTCTAGATTCAAGTGCCCTACTAAATGTTGGCTGAGAGGTTGCTTCCAAAGGATTTTTAAGGGTATTTTGTCATTCCTCACTTCTCACGCTGCTCCCAGCTTCACTCTCTGGGCACACAGCCTGATGCTTCTCTGATTTATTCTGGAGGACCTGAAGTAGCAGCCAAGATGAATGTGCCATAGGAGCGTGGAAGTCACTTGCAACTACTCATGACCACTTGTCTGTTTCCATAGGAGCTCTAGTATGGGTGCAGTTATCCACAGGCTAAATGCAGTTGCCTTGGGACTGTGAAGTGCTGGCCTAACTTCTGTATACACCATCTTAAACATATGTTGGGCAGACATCCTTGCCCACAACACAGAGGGTTTTTATTGCATTCTTATCTTGTCTTGTTTGCCTCTCCACGTTCCTGGTGCATCTGGTTGTAAATCAAGATATTAACCTTTATGGGAGAAGAATTTTATTTCCACTTTGTGGTCATAAGAAACTTTGTGTGGAAACTTTGTTCCTTATATGGCTTTACATAAGAGTATGACATATGCTCTGAAATATTTTGAGTAATTTAATTCCTCTTCTGAGCTAGGTCAAGCCTGTGTCACTACAGTTTCCATTTTCACAGTTTCTTACAATAGTGCTTTATTTCCTTCAGTGCTAGAAGCAGTTTATAAAAATATAATGGATTTGTTGAGTTGCTTAGAAGTAAGATAGATGGAGAAAAGAAAGCAAGATTCATGGATTCTTGTTTACATTTCTATTCTAATGTTTGATTTTTTTTTGTGTTTTATGCAAAATCACGAAGAAAATATTTATATGACAGTTTAAAGTGAAATATGCAACAATTTTTAAGGCTTACTGTAAAAAGGAAACTGCAGTCTCAAGTCTGATACATTTCCAAATTTGAAACCAAACTATTTCCCCCCACAAATTTTTGCTGTTGATTACAGTATATTACAGTAGTGATGTTATTTACTGTAGTAGATAATGAGAGCCTGAGAAACTCTCTGTAGCAGGCTGTTTATATTCTTCAGGGTATGTCTGCAATGGAGTTCAAAGAGATGTCTTCAGTTCATGTAGTCATACTTAAGTCAATTTTAAACAGTCTAGATCAAGCTTAGAGAGTTGTATAAATGACCCAGATAAATGAAAATGTTAGTTACCATGTCCTGAGCTGCCATTGGGAAGCTACTGTCAGCATCTGATCTGTATAGTGTAATGCAGACATAGAGACACTTTCCTTGGAAAGGACTGAAATTGTTTTCCAAATAAATTATATGCACCATAAAATAGTACGTATCTGCAGAATATATGAAGTGAAGTCACAGGCTTTCTGTGGTTTCCACTCTGAAAGTTGCCTCCAGCTTGGACGTTTCCTGCTTAAAAAATATCCCTTCTTTTTAAAAGCTAAACTCAATGTATATATAAATGCTACACACTAATATCATCAGCTCCTCAAAAGAAAAATGCTAGAAGGAAAATAACCCACACAGAAGTGATACATACAATATCACTGATTTCAACTCATTAACAAAGTCAAGCACTAAATCTAGTTTTTCTGAATCTTACACCTGCAGTCTGTGTATGCAGGAAGGGAGTTTAATGATACCCAGGAGTGATGTCTCAAGAATGTTTTATGAATGGAATTCAAGATAAGTACCCCAAGGTATAGCTTCAGTTCTTGTGCTCTGAAAAGAAACACAAGTTATCCATCACAGACACAGCATGACTGGAGAAAGTTTGTAATTAAAGATCAAGAGCCAAAGTTATATCTCAGCCTCCTGAAGATTTATTGGGTTATCTTGACAAGTTGCAGTTGCACGACTCTGCTGGTACAGATGCCTGACTGTCCACGAGCACGCACACAGAGCATTTCCAAAATGCATCACTATGTCTGTGGAATGTGGCTGTTATCCCAGCAGTCTCCACATACTTTCCCAGAGCAGATGTATATCTGCACCTGTTTGCCTTCTCTGCTCGTTCCCATCACTGCTTCAAAGGATCTTGCCCTTCCCAAGCCACTGCCTGTTTGCTGTGTAGCCTGTGTCCTCATGCAACTTCCAGTGAGGGTTGTGGTGGTGGGCTGCCAGTTGCTGCCTTGCACGTGGCCAGATGGGTTTGGGGTACAAAGGCAGGGTGTGCCTTACAGAGAAATGGGCTCTGCCATGTGGCGATGGGTTTCACCATGATAAGAAGCTTAACTTTCATGGCACCAGCAGACTTTGTGATACTACTGTCTGCTCTCTCTTTTTGCTTGGTTCTTGCAAAGGTGAGCTGCCTCCTTCTATATTTTAATTTGATTCTGCAAACAGGAGTTATCCAGGATGAACGAGTGCAACCTACACAGCACAAATCCCGGGATGCTCCTTGCTTGACAGGTAGCCTGATACTTTAGGAGGAAGAGAGCAAGTAAATATGTTAGCAGAGAAGGAGCCCCAAGGAAATGAAAATACAAGCTGTTAGGACCACATGATGTAAGATAAAGCTGATCAAATGAACTGACTTGATATATTGACTCATTTCTGAGTAAGTAGCACAATGTCACCCAAAACCAGCACATGGCTTATAGTCAAGGCATTTGAGCATCTCTTTGTAAGTATAGGGGCAATTTAAAATCTTCACTATAGACATGGCCTTTACTTCCTAAGTTTAGAAATTTGGCTTTCATATGTAATGTCTTTTTAAGATAACAGGTTTTTGTTAAAACATGTCAATGTTATGAAATTTGATTTTGAAAAAAAGAAAAAGACAGAAAAAATGCATTTTAAAAGGCTATGTTGCTTTTAATTCTTTTTCATTTAGAGATACATGTCTATTTTCAGCTTAAAACGTATAAAACTTTACCCACGAAACAGTTAAGCAAAAGGCTTTTGATTAATGCTTAGGTCAAATGGCTTGTAATGAAGCATTTTCAAAATTTGATTTTGTGAAATAGTTCAAAATGATGTCTTTCCAGTCCCCATTTTGACTTTTTAGCTGCCAATATGTCTTTTTAAGGATTTCCATTTCTATGAGGAACCTTGCTACTAATTAATTACCTTTTCTTTATTTTGTGTCCAAGGATTAGGTATATGTGGATGAGGCAACACCCACAGAATTTTCTTTGTTATCTGGATTTTGAGTACTAAGTGATTTTTCTACTACTGAATGACAAAGTAAAACCAGCCAAACAAACTAAAGGAATTTATCTTGCTTCAACTTTTCATCAACATACCGAATATTAATACTTTGTGTCATTTGCTGCTGCTTTAGTAGGACAAAACAAGCAGAGAACTGGGGAGAGCCAGCCAATTACCTCTTCTGTTCATGATCTGTCCCAAGCCAACTCTAAAACTTTTTCCCTTGTGCTCCTTCCCCATATTGGCTCACCAGCAAACTCCTGGTCTATAAGATGTTATGAGAAGGGACTGACAAGGGTGAACCAGGAGTTGCTGTGAGGAGAAGGAGGATGGCACCTAAAGAAAAAGTATAACCCATTCCTCAGCTTGAATTTATGATGCTGGGTAGAGGAATCCTCTGTTTTTGAGGGCCTCCTAGCCACCTCCTGCCAGCCATACCCCCGCCTCCATTCACAACGGCTTTCTTGCCATGCACCTCCACTTAAAAATCTCTGAATTTTCTTTGAGCCCTGATCTGAGGTGATAAGAAAAGAGGTTTTCATGAGCAGTTAACATGTAGGTTACTGAACAGTGGGAGAATGGAAATTTTGCATGATGTGTGTTGCTGAAATTGAAAACAACTGTTCATAAAGACATGTTCTGTCTAAAAAACTAGTATGCCAGGAAAGAATATAGGAGTAGGCATAAATGCTGTATCATAGCCTATATTCAAGGTATACTTGCTAGCATACACGCACATAAGCACAGGGTATCTATATATGCATATATATGCATATCATCGGAAGCTACTTCTCAGTTGTGCCTATCAAAAAATGGTGTCTGTGGTGGAATCAAACCATCTGCTTCACAGCACTTCTATTTTTAAGATCTCCAGTATGGCAGTTTAACACATGCAATATCACTTCAAGCCCTCCTCCCCCAGATGAACTCAAATATATCACTGGGTCATCCCATCAGCTTTACGTTGTCTCTGTAAACAGAAACTTTATCTCTTTGCAGTCTGAGTCAGCAGCTGTACTGGAACAGGACCTATCTTTAAGACTTGCAGAATGTGCGATTTTATGTCAAAAAAAAACGTGGGAGGGTATTTGCCACCTGACTCTGGAATGGCCTGTGGCCCTTTAACAGGAGTTTCTACAAGTCCGTTTCTACATGAATCTTCTGTGGCATTTACTTGACTTTTCCTAGGCTGGAGGAAACCCTGCCACTTTAAACTATTTTTCTGGGAGTTCTGACTCAACTTCTTACCTGCCTGCATGCCTTTTTAGGAGTAATGTGCAATGTGCTTATCAGTTTTGCATATCAGGTAAGTAATGTGCACATCATATTCACTTTCAGTTTTGAAGGAAATAAGCATAGCAATTCAAATCTGACTGACAAGCCCCTGTGCTGTACAAAAATCTGAGAAGAGCACAAGCACACCTAAAGAAGGGTTATGAAACAGCATGTTGACATACAGCTGCTGGCATTCTGCATCACATTAGAATTTCTGCTCACATTTTAGTGCCCTTCTACCAACACAGCTTGTATGAATTCCTCTCTAGCATTATCATTAAATGTACTCAAGAAACAGCTCACAGATATTAGTTCTTGTTGACACTGTGGGAGGGCAAAGATGCTTGTGCTAGGAACTGCTGCAAGTATTTTACAGTTGCGGGACACTTAATGACTATACCTGGGAGAACAGGTTCCTTTTTCCTGTTGCATGCCAGTTTTCACCACAAACCCTGATGGAATGGAGATACAGTTAATAAGATCACACAACTTTCCTGTGGCTGATGATATGACATTATTAACACTGCTCTCTCCTTTATTCAAAAAAAAGGTGACACAGGTTTATCAGCATTTTTTGTCTTTAATTACTTGAAAGGTTAAAGTCACTTATACCAATGAGTGACTTCTCCAAGAAAACAAAACAAAACAAAACAAAACACAAAAAAAACCCCAACCAACCAAACAAACACACAAAAAAAACCCAAAAAACAAACAAAACCACCACAATACTTTGTCGTAAGTTATGTTGTGTGGAAGACTAGACAAAATGGAATTAGCAATGTTCTCCACATCAACAGTGCACAACATGATCTTGTTAAAGAATTATACTGCCTCATAATGCTCAAACAAATAACATTATCCTATAATGGATTGTTTTTTACTTCCTAAGCAGAAGATGGTAGGTTTGTTTTTCCTATTAAACCTAATTTTCATTTCAGGCACAAGATAAATGATACATTGATGTATTTACTTATCCTTTTCTTGAAGTTTACAGCTGGGGAAACTTATTTTGTGAATCTG
Organism: Streptopelia decaocto; assembly: GCF_964273445.1. Classification (NCBI taxonomy): domain Eukaryota; kingdom Metazoa; phylum Chordata; class Aves; order Columbiformes; family Columbidae; genus Streptopelia; species Streptopelia decaocto. The sequence goes on from NC_138663.1 coordinate 20,589,418, forward strand.
TTGGTGTAAACAAAGCTGACTCTCCTGATTCATATTTTATATATATATATATATATTTTTTTTTTTTTAAATTTTCTGCTGGTTTGTATCTGAGTAATGATGGAAGAAACTTGGTTAATCAAATACACTTGCCATTCTTGATAGCAAACAAGAATGAATTGTTAAATAGACCATTTATTTCATCTTGCTTTCACAAATGGGAAAGAAATTATCCCTAGGTCAAAATAAACATGAGTAAAACCTCCTCATTTCTTGTTTTTCTCTGCTCTAGTCCACTGGCACAAGACTGAGTGGGGAAGGGCATCCCAGTCAAAACTTAGTCTGTTACCCTGAAGAACTGCTCCTTAATGTATTATTGATAAAAACAATGCGATCATGATTTCAGGTCAATTAAAATTTTTATATAATTTTTGTTACTGTTCTTGTTCAATGCTTCAAACTCTAAATGAAACTTTTCCAAATAAAAAATAGAAATGTATATTTCAAAATAATATTGAAATAAAGCATTGGAGATTAAAAAAAAAAAAAAATGCAAACCAAACATTTTTAAAGCCAAAATTATTTAACAGATGTTAACACATAATTCTAAATAATGTTTATCTACTTGAGAATATATTACTTACATGTAAAATTAAAAGTCTAAAAAACATTATGCCAAAGACTTAAAATTCTTTAAACACTTTTGGCCCCTGGCTATTAGCCACTAATAACTGCTTCTCTGCATTGAATTGAGAAGGGAGTAATCTCCCTTCAAATTAAAAAGCCTTAAAGGCAAATAAAAATATATAAGAGCTCATTCTATGCCTGAATTTCCAGGGCTTATATCATCTTGTTGACACACTCTCTAGTTTTTTTTTTTTTTTCGCCATGACGTTGCTTTCTGCCAGATCAAAAAAAAAAAAAAAAAAGTGCAATAACAAGGATCTTGTCATACTCATTTTTCTTTTTGTGGTCATGTTTTCTTTATGGTAGCTCAGTAAAATATGACCTCCCCAAACACTACCATCAGCAGATAGTTGGAACAAAGTTCAGTCTCAAGAAATATTAAATATAACAAAAAATCCTAGTACATCTACAAAATCTGAAAGATGGTTATATCTTCCCAGATGGATCCTACTTTGATGTTTTTGGTGAATTACAATGTGTGTACCAAGGGCATGTCACACAGTTTCCTGTTGCTTTTATCTTTTCACCTAGTGTCAAGGTAGTATAGTCTATTGTAATAGACTATACTATCACTCTTTCCTCAGAAGTGATGGAGGCAATGACCTACTGTGACGAGGATAGACCATTGTACTTCAAATAACACCAAGGCTCTCGTGAATTTAGCTCTTCCTCTTAGATTGCTCTGCTGAAGACTATAAACTTTGTAGGAGATTAAAGCATAGAATTATGGATGCTTTCCAGAAGGTGCAGAGGACCATGCAGGCAGAAGAGCTTTGATTGACACCTGCTCATCAACACACACCTGGTGAAAAAGTCCATATTCTGAATTTTATTCTATTCCTCATTTTCCTCCCTCAAGCTTTCTCATGGATCAGGTAGATGCTGACTCTGAGTACTGTGGATTAATCCATTAGTTTGCAGACTCAACTCTGTCCTTGAATAAGCAGGGTGTAGAGCCTCCTCCTCATTCCTGTATTTCCAGCATATCTGTTTCATGGCTGAGAAGACCTGGTAACATGGTGAAGGGACAACTACACCATATGACACTGCCATAATCCAGTACTAAGATACCAAGAAGAGGTGAGATGATATATGTGTCACAGACACATGCCTCACAGGAATTCTGCAATATATTTTCCTAGACACCTTAAACATTTCCCAAACACTGGGATGGTATAAATAGATCAGTAACAAACTGTCAGGAGGAACAACCTTTTTGCAACAAAAGTATTGGAGGTAAAGGAGATAAAGGAACGACAGCTAAAAAAAAAAAAAACCCAACAAAAGCCCCAAATAAAATGCAAGGGATATTTGCAGAAGAGAAAGAATTAACCCTCACTATAAGAGACAAAAAAAAAATTACTCTGGCTGCTCACAGGAGCTGGAAAAATGCATTCATTGTGAAGCTGTGGATTTGGCTCCTGAAGGGGAAACTCCAGTTAGAAGAGATACAGTTTATCAATCCACATGTTCCCTCTCCTCCCCTCTGGGGTTTTGGGTTGCAGGTGAGGAGAATCCTCCTGTTATCTTCTATCCGGCTGCCACATGCACGCTCACTTCCAAGTGGCTGCTACATGTCAGCAATGCTCAGAGCAGCATGAAGGCTGGTGAAACCAAAGCCAGCATAAAGCTACAGTGCTGTCATAGTGTTTCTTACTGTTGTGACCATTTCCTAGTGCTCTCTGCAAGGTTGCGATTGCATTGACCTTAGACACTAGGTCAATTAGCATTTTAGTATTCTGAATGCAGAAGTTAAGCTAGGCACCTCAGAATAAAGCTCACTCTCAGGTGGAATTTGCCTACAACTGGCAAATAGAGAAAGCTAAACCCTCCTCAGGTCAAGCAGTACATTTGCTGTCATTTTTTAAAATGGTCAATTATAGTTTTAATTAAATTAACTTACAGCTTTAATGATAAATTTTGCAGCTGAAACCTTTCAGATTCTTTTTCTTTTATGAGTTACAGCTTCTGAAATAGGATTGTGCAGTGACACGATTTCTAGGTAAGTTTTTCAACAGCAACAACAGAGGCAATAACATCCTGGACCTTTAACTGCCAGGTGTCCGTAAAATAGCTCTTCTCCAGGGAGCTGAAAGGAATGCAAAGGGAAGCATTAACCGGCTTGGCTGGCAGCCTAGCCTGCAGTGGCTTTGCCTGTTCTGTGGGAAAACTTACTGCAGTGTCACAGCCCTGCTACTATCAATTAGTGTCAATATGCACAAAGAACATCAGATAGAAGGCCAACGTTCTGGAAATATAACAAGCAAAATGATGTTTTGCAGCAAAGCTGAACTTCCACTTTGTATGTGAAAGAGGATCCAGGAAAGGGAAAACAAAAGCAGATTAGTCATAAATCTAAATTTAGGGCTTTTCCATATATGCTATTATTTCAGATAGGTCATGGAAACTAATGAAGTCAGTATTATGAGACGAAAGGAATCCCATAGTGACCTCACATGAACTCATGGAAGCCTGATAGGAGGATTTGGCAGGGAATGTGGAGGACTTTTTTTTATCATCCAATGGCTCCTTTTAACAGCAACTCCTATCATGCTGTCAGCTGAGCAAATAAATTTGGCCCACTTCTTAGGCCTCCCCTCTGGTATGTTCTAATATTAGAGACCTGACTTGATTTTCTGACTCTACTTGAAGGCTACACATGATTGTCCCCAGAGGAAAAAATGGACTGTTGACCAGAAGTGTTGCCAGAGACAGCATACAGACCTCCTTCTCAAAGAAGTGAAGGATAGGACACAGCACACAAGACACCTGCTTGCAGTGCAGGCATCCTACTCTTTGCTGGTCACTGTGGACAAAGATTAGAATTGGTTATTCATTTATCTTTGTAACCTATCCCCTGCATTCCTCTGTGCTGTGCAGTCCTGCACCAGTGCAGTAAAAAAAGTAAAAATAAGAATCTATAGAAACTGAATGTCATGACATGCAACTTTTCTAATTTACATGTTTGACACTGCTATCTGCCTCCCATGGGCAACAGGGACAACACTGACATATCCTTACTGTCACTGTGTAGTTACCAAGACAAGCACAGAGTTCGCAAATTGGAGCACTGTTTGGTTAATATCATTAATAGTCATTGCAATGCATTTTCTAGCATCTAAATTCATCAACGTGACTGTAACGGCTGAAGCCTGGCTTAAAATCCATCCCAGACTATCCGTATTTGTGGGTCTCTTTCCCTGGTATACTGCTACATTTATTTGTTTACATTTCTTTAATTCATTTATTTGTGTGGAAATGACCTTGCTATGTGATTTTAATGGGTTTTGGAAATGAATTTTTGCCCTGTCTAAGGACATATTGCTAAGGTGTTCAGTGTGTGCAAGTGAGAATCAGTGTATTATTAATCATAATTTTGTAGGCCTGCTTGGAAAATAATAATGTTGATAGCAAATTTTATTATTGTTTTCCTGTGCATTGCTCTAGATTACACACAGTTCAGAGAACACATGCTATGCTCTCCCCCTTTTAGAAAAGGGTAACCGGTGTGACTCCTTGCTAGTGGTAGAAAGTATTGTGCACAATCACCTGAGCCAATTCTAAACAATCCATCTTGGATACTGGGAGCAACCCAAGTTAGCACAGAGTTCTGGCTGGATAAAAATTATATCTCATAAAACAACTGGTACCTGAGTGAATTCATTTAGAGCCATTATCAGCATCTCCGTATGACACTGCGTTGCACCATCTAGACGAACTTTGAGGCCTGGGATGTTCAGTCACTGCTGAGCAGCAAACAGAGGGGTTTTGAGAACCTAGAATTTGAGGTTAGCTCTTTGGCTAAGTATACAAAACCAGTATGATAGTCCCTGATAAACAGCTTGGCTGCATGGTATATCGACGGTGTAAACTGGTGAGGACCCTTTCCAAGGGTGATGAAGCTACCAGTTTTGATACGTTTACCCTGGAAAGCAAAACCAGAAAACCCAATGACTCAGTCAGAATTCCTTCTGATGACACCAGTTGAAACATGATTCCCTTTGCAGCCCTCACTCTCTTTAGTTTACTTGCATCTTTGGCAGAAAACTTGCCCTTGAACAGTGATTATGCAAGAGCAAGACTGAAAGAGCAGTTCAGAAAAGTCACCCTCTCATAAGACCTAAATATCTTTTATAGAAACATTCTTCTAACCTGAATATAGCCATAGTAACTGCTTATAAGCCAAAAGAACATTTTCTTTCAGGTATTCTGCTATATAAAGAAAATAGATATAACAAAGTCGGAAAGATTTTTACTCAAGATGGTCATACCATCTTGAATAAAAATAAAGTATTTCAACAAATAAAAAGAGGCACTGACCTACTCAAACTTGTATCTTCATGGTTCCACTACATGGTAAAACACCTTCATACCGTCACGGTATTTTAGTGCTTGTTCTTAAATTTTCAGCATTTAGCACCTAAGACATAGACCAAAATTACTGTGTGCTTACATAGCATTCACCATATTTTTTTCTAAAAAGTAGAGCTGAGCTTCTCTAGATATCATCACTTCTCCTTCTGATATGCCATTAGGTTTCACAAAAAAAAAAAAAAAAGATAACCTGTGTACTCAAAGTTTTGTGCATGTCCACAACTGGCCTGTCTTGTATATTAAAATCTATCCGTGCTTCTGGACAGAGAGCTTAGTTTGTTTAAAATAAGATTACCTTAATCTTGTAAGTCAGAACAAGCTTGAACTCTAATGTGTATCTCTTTTTGATATGGCTTTTTATTTTTAAGAAGCAGGCAGGATTCCATCACTGTTTCCCTTACTACGGCAATGGGGAAAAGTAGTATGAGATACATTTCCTTGGTAAGGTAAGTTCCAGACTATGTGGGCCTTCGATTTGTCAGCACAAAGGTGAATGAAGGGTCCTCATAAATGGTCTTGTGTCCATATATGTCCATTGTGTTAGAGCTCAGCTATTTGGGTTGGCTTTTTTCTTTTATTTTTAGAAAAGTAAGCACAAGGGTTTTACTGTACGCAAAATAATAATAGATAATATGAAATAGAGTACTTCTCAAATGTAACATTTAAACAGATTGGTAATGATATTATTTTTCTTACTGCAGTAGCTTTGCATCAGATAAACATATTCTGACCTTACGTGTTCTATTATTAAATATTGATGTAAAATATGAATAAATATTTTTACAACTGCATTTTAAACTTGGTTACTGATTAAGGTTCTCTTCTGCCAAATTTGAGGTCTGAATATTCTATTTTACATAGCTCTTTTGCCTATCTGTCTCACACTGGTATGTGGAACATGACTGGACAGCAAGAAGAGGTAGATGCAGCCTTGGATTAGGCAGTACAAAAGCCTACATGACCAAGCCAGAATAGTCCTAGACGTAACTGACATAATTGAACTACAAAACCCCTCAAAAGATCAGTCAGTATGTCTTACTGCCTGAGAGGGTCAGCTTTCTCTATGGTACTCCCGATGTTCTATCTAATTTATTCTAAAAGACCTTCAAAACTGGAGATTTAGTGGTCATCCCGTACAATCTATTTCAGTGTTTCACTACTTTGATTATTAGAAAGCTCTTCTTCACATCTTAAATTAAGTTCCCTTCTCTCATCAGGATTTTTTAGTGAAAATATCAAGTATCAGGTCCAAGATACTTATCCAATAAGCTTCACTGAATACATCCTTACATTTAAGGGTGAACATGAAGGTGAGAGAATCTGTGATGATTTATAAATTGAGCCAATTTACTTCTCCCTACCTTGAAACAAGAGGGCAGCCACTGATCAGGCTATGATTCAAGTGCAACTTGGCTTTCATTTTCCTCTGAGGTACTGTGGCCAGCTGCTACACTACATGTGTCATGGACTCCAGTATAAGTCTTTCAATGGACGGAGCAAATCATATGCATTGGGACACTAAGTGCAACTTGTGATATGGTGACAGGAAGATGACGAAATTGACATTAGAAAATTAAATTAAAGAACATGAGGGATATCGCAAGGGTCCTAAGAGGAAGTTTTCAAAATGAAATTTTGAGCAACCTTGGCTGCAGATTGGGGCTAAAGTAATAATAATACATACTGAATGTTGGTCAGAAGTCCAATGTTGAATGTTAGACAGACATCAGACACATCTGTGCAATCAGAAGGACCAGTTAGTGAGCTGTGAAGGTGGGATTGTGGTGGGTTTTTTCCATTAGGCAAAAAGAAAGTAGTATTAACTTAGTTTTAGCCTAAGGAAGAGAAGTTTAACAGTCAGCCTGTATCTGAGCAAGGGACCTTTACAGAAAACTGGACAGAAAGAAGTCACAATTTGATAGGGAGACTGGAGAGATAATTTTACTGCAGTGGAAAAAGATTGCAATAAGAGATACCAAGGTTCAAGGAGTGATTATTCAGTGAGGTGGTTTACCTGCATAGAATTATTTATTTTGTGAATAAAAAAAGAAAGGAAGAAGTAACAAGGAGTTGTTTAATCCTTCTGAAACTTGATCCAGACCCAGGGAAATCAGTAGCAAAGCTGCACTGACTGGTTTGGAGTAAATTCCTTAGAGTATGCCACTGAAACATTACAAGATAAATTAATTCTTGGTGTAATTTTGTTAAAGTAAATTGAATTTATCTTAAGGGTCTGTTACGCCAAATATGCATTCATTCTTTCATTTACTTGTTCTTCCTTTCACTCATTCAAATGGGATCTCAGTGTGCTGTAAATAGTGTGCTTACTGGAAAAAGGCAGGAAATGTGCACTGCGAAGAAGAACATTAGCTAAATGAAAATATTATTTCAAAAAATACTTGTTCCAGCACATATTTTTAAATACCTTTCATAATTATGAAACTTGAAAAAAAAAAAAAAACTTGCAAAAAATCCCCCCTACACCATCAAGGGGACACTCCTTATATTCCATTAGATTTGTGGTTCCTATCTGATGAAAACAGCACTGAGCTGGAACAAACAATGCGTCAAGGATGATTATGTAACATGAGATGAAGAAATATTTCTCAACCCAGTGCCAGGAAAGCTACAAGCAATTCTGGAAGTCACATGCTTTCTGGTGGGATTTTTTTGCATTTCTGTTTTTGTATCTTGCACAAAAGGGTAGCCCTGTTTCGGAAGTCAAGTTACAGGAGGAAACAGCCAATAGAGAGGATCTTTTCTGTGTTTGTGAATTCCGGTTGAACCACAATGAGCACATTCTTCCTTCCCTCTTTTGTGTGTGTGTTTGGAGTTTTGTTCTTGTAGTAGTGAAAGTTAAACGGATAGAAAGGGATAAATGGGGACATTGTTGAACTGACCTCTGGTGACCATCTGAAGACAAAGTAGATGGATACAGCCTTACCTAACCATATCTGCAGTATGTGATATCTATTTTCAGACAAATTACTATGTACTGGATTCTATACTGTTATGTTTTGCTCACGATGTCATTAAAGCCTAGATGCCAGTGAGAGACTAAGCACTGTATCCTAAGGAAAAAGCAGATAAATGTCTGGGAAAAACAAATGAAAACACAAACAAGGGATTTTTCAGAGTGGTATGTAATATGTCTGAAAAGCAGTAATCAAATGTTAATTAGAGCTATGAAGTATTTTAAAATAAGTCAAAACAGATTGCTGTGAACATTGTGCCAGTTTCAGCTATCCCAAGCTGGCAGCAGCGTGTCTGCATGAGGAAGGCAGGGACTGAACAAATCCTAAACCTCAGTGCAAAATTCAGTCAGTCCACAGATAGGTTGGTTACACAAGGCTGGCAGAACAATCACACTAAGTAGTTCTTTCTAACCCCATAGTCTGGAGCTAGCCCCAAGATTCAACTATGTAAGATATTGCTGCAATATGGAGCAAAAACTACGACAATTGTTTTCAAAACTAGAATCCTTTTATACTAGGATGCATCCACTAATTTTTATCTTGATGATTTCCAGAGTTTGAACACGTGTCAATAACTTCAGTCTGTGAAAGGCTTTATTAAGTTGCCTCAAAATACTGTCGTATGCCATTGAGACTTCAGCATTTAGATAGTCAGTGACAGCTGATGTGACATAGGACCTGTGAGAGACAATCTCCTTCCAAAAAGGGCAGCCTAATGCAAGAGGAACAAAATTGCATGCTTGTGTTCTGGTAGCTGAACCCAGTCCCAGGGATGGTATTCAGATCACAAAGGAAAACACCTGTATTTAGGTATCTAGACACACAAGATGTCACCCAGACATGTAAGTTTGGTTAATCACTCTGAAGTTTCCATTGACAGTAGTGACCAAATCTCAGTTATTCACAAGCAGAGTTTAGACACATATTTAATGCCTGCACAACTAGATTTGGGTGTCTTGATTTGATAGATAAAACCTACCTAAAGGTTCATATTCTGATAGTATTTGTCATGTTAGATTATAGCTTTGTCACTAAAACATCAAATTCCTAGAGAAGTACCTAACTATTGTCTTGAAACCAGAGTTACAGTGAGTGAAAACTTTGGGATAATATTTGAAACAAACCTATTCTTATCTATTTCTCTCTTGGGAACTACTCAGATGCTACAAAATAAACACTAAATATTAAGTGTCAGAGAGCTATTTCAAATTTGCACCTTAACTCAGATTCATTTGCTAAATAAGTAAACAAGATTAATCATTTGGAGTATATTGTTTTGTGTTGTGGAAATGAAAAAAAATGTCTAATCATGTGAATCACTGGCAGTATTAGCAAAAGCCTTTACTCATTTCTGTGGGTAAATCAGGTGATCAGAAGCAAAGACTGTTAAGGGACAGGCAGCGGAAGAGTTTCCCATCTCGTGAATCAGGAATCTACTATGGACACTACAGTGTTTTGTCTCTTTATTTTCCATGTCACTTTCTCTTCTCAGAAAAGGAGAGACCACAACAGAGAGGCAACCTCCCCTTCTCCTACCCTAGGTGAAAAACAAAAAAATAATAAAAAAAATAATGGAGCCTTTTTCTTAGAGAATACCTTTCCTTTCATTTTTCTATGTTCTGTTCTATGGAATTACCCTGGATGGCAAAACCAAAACTCAAGTCTAAAACAATATTTTATTCTCTTCTACTGAACTCTAAACCAGATGGTGTTTTTGATTCAGGCTATACTCTGTATAAGGAGTAGGAAGATTTTTATAGAGAATTCCAGGTAGTTTCCTCCCACTTTTGCTTCTTGCTCTTTTTTTTTTTTTTTTCTTTTTTAACTGTCTATTACTTATCATTAATGAGCAAACGGATATCAGGAGAGACATGCATTGTCTTTTATCACTCTAAATTTAAATATACATAACCACAACCTGTCCAATCCCACAAACTGTCCAAAAGATATGATTCAAGTATATTATGTATCTTTCTATTTTGTAAACCCTTTGAACAGCTTTTATATTTCACTTTTTTCATTCACAGCTGGTGATCCAGTGGCTCAGGAAATGATGGCCACCACACAGAGAGACTTTCCTAACTTCACAGGCATCTTGCAAACATCTGATGATGCCAATAAAAACAATAATCAAAAAAAATGCCAAAAGGATGTGTTAAATATTTTTGATTGAGGAATGAATCAAGCTATTTTTGAAAATCTAAATATGAGCATATTCATGTTCTGAGGACTTCAAGACTCCAGTCCAAAAAATCAGACAAAACAAGTCAGGTCAGATTCTTCTCTCAGTTATACTGTTATACAGGACATCTGTATTGAATTCTGTAGATTTACAGGTAGATGTAAACTGAGACAGAATCTCCACCATAAAATATTAAAATCCTAGATTAAATGTTCTTAGCACATTTTGATTGCTCTTACATATTAGTAAATAGAATATATATTTAATGTTTTCTTTTAATATCCTCTTCAAAAGTACCATTTAGTACTTGATATAATAAACCAAGTTTCAGCAATGAAAAGTACTCATACCTCCCTAACAGGAATAATGCCTACAGAAAATTCTCAAAAATAATGTAATATTTTCTTGAGTCCTGTGATGGTTTGGCCAGTGATGAACTCCTTTTCTGGGAAGAAAAAAGAACAGAGAGGAAGTATAGCCTAAATTTGTGCTGTATACTTGCTACCATTTGAGCCCTTCACACAAAAGGTGGTTCAGATCAGTAACATTAACATGCCTGAAAGGCGTCACATTGGAACGCTGAGAGTCTGATCACACTATCCTCTGAGCACAGGATCTATCCTTATGGTTTCTGTGGGTCAAAGTTAAAGGTGATTCTTAAGAGGAAGTTAATGACTACTAGTTTTCCTCTTGCTTCACCCCATATTTGGATCATTTGAAGCACTCTAATGTAAGCACTAGGCACTCTAAGTAAATATTAGGGTGTATTACCCTGCGTCTTTAGGAAAATCTATCCAGAGGAACCAACCAACAGTCAAGAAACACATTATTGTTATTTATGTGCTGATAATGGAGTACAGTTCATTCCTGTTTTAAGGATTTTATGTACACTTTGGAAAGAGTCTTGTTTTCCACTCTCATAAGTTCAGGGTAGCAGAAGTGAGAAATCCCCATTTCACAGAGGAAACAGAGCATTTGCTGAAGAAACTCTTCATTGAAGCAGCGATTAAGCCTATCCCACAGTCCATATATGAGGTAGAAGACCTCAACAACAGTCATCTTCCAACCAGAAAAAATCAGTGTGTTGCCACAGAACACTTCCTGCATGAGTGACATGAGTGTAAGCTGATATTTCCCTTGAAGATAAATACATGAACTTGTCGCTTATTTTCTTAATGATGGCAGCAGGGACTTCTTCTGTAGAAACTGCAGGATGTGTTAGCTAGAAGATATACATGGTTTAGTCTACTGTACCTTTGCCTGTGTATTTACATTCTGCACACCAATTTATTTATCTCCGAGAGAGAGTATTCCAGACTTGCAACAGATTAACATAGGTCTCCTGTACTGCTTTTATTTAAGCTGTAATATAGACATGTTTCCTCTTCTGGCCCCAAATACGGAATTTCCCCAGAACTACCCTGGCCTGAAGCCCAAGATGAACAAAATTCAAATGAAAGTCAATAAATATAATGATTTCATCATTGTAATTTCCTGAATCCTAGGAATAGCCTACATTTTCTGAAAGGTCACCTAGATTTGAGCTTTCAGGGTCAGGTACTCTTCAGTGCTTGCTACCCAGTGGAATTTTCAACCTCGTTTTAGGTTCTCAGGTAAGTGAAGAGATTTTAATACCTGAAAAGCCAGTGGCCTGGAAAGGGTTTTGTTTAAACCATTTTTTGAACACTGTTTTTACCTCAGTCTCACAGTAAGGAAAAGAACTTTTCATTATCTCTTCCATATGTAGATGAATAAGAAATGTAAAAGCATATGCAGTGACAAAAATACATAGTATGCCTGGAATTATATTCTAATGTTTACTTTTATTCGCTCATATTTCTAAATAAATCAGTGGAAAATATAATTTTCTATATTATAAGTGAGCATATGTTTCTTGTGAATTTTAAATTCAAAGCATCATCCTCAAGTGATTCAGATTTCATATGAAAAAAGTCCACTGTGATTTAAATTTGTGTGTTTCTTAAACATGCTAATATATCAAAACCAGAGAGATGCTGAAAGCCTTCTTTTCCAGTTCCTCTATCTATTACACAGAAGGAGATAAAATGGAATTCAGACTTATTCCTAAGGAAGTACAGATGCATTCAAAATCTCTCACTCCAGCTAATAGTTTATGTCAAAATTAAATCAGAAGACTTACTGAATTTATTGGCCCTTTCACGGACACGTTCCTGCACACAGCATGATTTCTGATTTGTAGTAAATCAAGCATGCATAACTAGGAACTAACTTACTACTCTTATATGGTGGCTCTCTCCGATTAAAAAGATGCATGGTTTATCTCAGTAAAGATTGATCAGCAACCAGCAGTTGCTACGCTTCTTTTTCTTTTAGCTAGAAACTCCTCCTGCCCTCTCTGGATGATAAATTATATTACTATATTTTCCCAGGTAAAATAGGTCTTTCTATCATTTTCTCCTTAGCTACTTCTTTCCTGGTTAATCTTCCTATATTGATGCATTTCTTATGAAACAGAGAGCACATACTGACCATTGCATGAAGTAGATCTGGAGGCTGGGCTGGAGGCAATGAATAAGGAATAATTAGGATGAAACAGGTGCTGATCTGCTTCCATCTTGATTTTGCACTAGCCAGAACTAGCACTGAAAGGAAGAGGCAGGAAAGCAGAAGGGAAAGTGGGGGAGTGAACATGTTATTCAAGAGTGTTTTGATGCTTACATATATGGAGCAAAATGATATTTGTGCAGGTACATGTGGTTTTTATCATTTTCTGCTTTTAAAATGCACTACCTTCTAACATGAGCATTCATTTAATGTTGCTGCATTCTCTATAGACTTCAACAATGATAAACTGCACTTCAAGTCTCCAAAGCATATCACAAACACTATTCTGCAACTTCAGAAGAGAAGGGGGGAAAAAAAAAAAAGAGAAAACTGCATATAGAAGTTTTTAAGAAGTGGAATTTGGGAAAAGAAAATAAAGGGAAACTTTATGCAAGGATCTCAGCAGTTTTAAATATGTCAGGCACATTCCTCATAAGTATTGCTTGCATGTTTAGTGGTCATCACAGTCAAAATAGGACATTCAAATCTTGTTCTTATTTAAACAGTACTGGAGTGTATGAACTCTGAATGTATTAGTTCAAGGCCAACAAAGCTCTCAGTCATTTGTGGTTTAATTTCATTTATGTATACAAGAAAAAGTTCATTTCTTCTATGAAAATATGTGAGAGGTTTCTCAGAAGGTTTTGTATGACTGGGGTTCTCTAGGCCACCATGGCATCATCTGCAAACGCCTGTACTGCAGATATCGGCTTTAGTGACACCCCACAACATGCACTTTTGCGTGAACACTTTTGCAAAAAATGAAATATTTGTTCAGGTCCAAAGGCAGCTGTAAAAATTTCTCTGAAGAAAGTGGAAACTGACAGTGGAATCTTGTGGATGGATGGATGCGAACACACACACACACAATGATAATATAACGAACAATAAGAAGCAAGATGGGTTGGATTTCACTCAGTTGTATTTCCTCCTGAACATCTATGAAAAAAGAGGCAACATTTTTTACAACTTTTAGTTGTCCTGTTGAGTGAGACAAGGAGGTCTGACTTTGGCAGTGCCAGAGCCCAGGTTTAACGGTTCACTTTTTTCTCCATCTCCCCTCACACTGCAACAGTGGCAGCAGCAATTTAGAGCTGTGGCAGCAGCAATTTAGAGCTTTGCCAGGCTGCTTCTGTTTTCTGCAAGCAAAGTTATTATTATCTTATAAGCATCATGTATGAGAAAGAGGTGTGCCTGCTTCTTACCCTGGTTCAGGGCTCTGAGCTGCCTGTGCATGTTACTTGGGCTATATTTGGTGCTTGAGTACCTCTTCCCCTTATCGCCCAGAAAAAGCAGGGGCATCAGACAACTCTCCCTGCAGCTGCAGGTTGCTGGTTGGGTTATACTGAATAAGTAAAATTCATCTTAGTGCAGGGGAACATTGCACAACTTAACAGAGCTGCAAGACTGAAGAAGTGAAAAGCAGACATAAGGTGAAGTGTTACGGTAAATGTTGGAAAATTTTGATCCATATCCAGAGAAATGAATCTTAGAAAGGTTTGGAAATGTGAAGAAAAGGGAAGAAATGCCTTTTCCTTTTCATTTTCTCCAACAGCAGAGGGTGTGATAGGGGTAGGGTCAGAAGATGAGCTGGTGAAAGGGAAAAGTTATTCCTTCAAACTCGGCCCTACTACAGGCATCAGGCCCAGAACCTGTGAGAGAGTCCTTGTGTTTCTAGTTCTCATCATTCTGTTGGCACGTGAAGGGCAGTTAAAGCTTCCATGTGTCACAAATAACACATGGCACCTGAGCATCTGTCATGCCTCCTCACATCCCAGGTAGAAGGTCACTGACTGTACTCCTAGGGAACACTATTTGTCTCACAGGAACGTGCTGCAGGCCAAAAGTCAGGCAATCACAGGCTCCAGACTCAGTTGACTGTTGTTAATAATTCCTTGTAGTTCACAACCTTTGTAACCAGCCCAGGCGTAATTTCCCTAAGCAACTCAGCAGGTAGCTATTGGTAGATGTGCAAAAACAGAGACAAAATGAATATTTTATTAAACAAATAGCCACAGGCTTAGGAAATGTAGACCTCTTAAGCGTTAAAGGGTACATTTGCAGGTTTGCATTGCGATTTAGGACTGACTGGTGTGGCAGGTGCTGGAATCCCTCCAGCCTCACCCAGAGCTCAGCAGCAAAAAACTGAGCTCAGAAAAAGCAGCATATCCAACATGGCTTCTCAGAGTAACTGGATCCATACAAGTGAAGCAATCCTGAGCAGATGCCCACAGCCACCAGTAAACCTGAAAATCCTAGAAAATCGGGAAAATACTCACTATACTAATCTGGGACCCATCGGGCAAGTGAAAGAAGATCAAGTCTTTTGGGATTCATCCTAAAAGATACAATGATGCTCTTTTCTTAAGAAGCTATCATATGCTGTGGTAGGAAAAGAAAAAAAAAAAAAAAGGCATAAACAACAAAATTCAGGTTGTTCCCATTTGGTTAAAATGATTGCTATCTCTGCTCATTCTGTTTTCAGTGAAGTGTGCTGTAACTCTAGCCACTGAGCAATTGAAAAGAATGAATGTATTAATTGCTAAGCTGTATTAAGTGTTTAAGTAAAAGATAAGTTTGGAATTTCCTTTAATGGCTTATTTACTATACTTACAGTAATATTTTGAACTATGTACTGATCTTTTAGATCTGTCATAAGACTTTTCTTACTTTGCCTGGAGACACATAACATGTCAGACTACTGCTGTGAGCTGTTTTGCCGTGCGGTGCTGGGGATTTATTCACTCTTACTCAAATCAGCACAGACGGGATTGTGCTCACAGAAGATTTTTGTTTTCAGTAAGCAACAACAAAAGTTTCGGTTAGGAAACAAATTCAGGTTTCCTAGGGTGAGATGAATTTTACCCTGTGAAATCTTAAAGCCAATGAAAGGCTTAATTTTCCCATGCCTTAAAAGGAATAAAGATTAATTATGAGACTTGCAGTAAAAGTTGCAATAGTAGTTGTGAATTACTACCTGTGAAGACATAAGGGCAAGGTGCACAGAAAGCTGATATATTTAGAAAATACGAACAAGGTTTTAGACATTAAAGCACCTTTTCAGTTACCAGAACTTCCTGGAGGTTTATATTCACTGAAATGTATTTGCTGAATTCTGACAGAGGAGATACCATACAGATAAATTTATGTGATAACTACTACAGACTGACAAGAATTATAATACATAGGAGAGGCTGCTTTCTCAGTGAACTACCCAGTGGGATTTTGACTAGGATAGAGATGAGGCAATGCACGTGACAGCATTTTTGAGCTTTAAATATTACCTTTGCCCCAGTTTAAATTGTATTTTTGCATGATGGTCTATAGCTTTGGTGTTGCAGGAGAGGTTACAGAAGGGCTTTAGTCAAATAGTAATGCAAAGGTGGCACAGCAACTTAAGCAATAACAGTTCATTAACTAGCTGGAGTCACACAGCTTCTCTGACCTCTTTGGTAACCAAACAACTCTGGATAGTTTGAAAGCTTCTCTGCAAATCTACACTTACACAAACTAAGTTGCCCGAAATCGTATAATCAAGTGTGCTTAGTCAAGTTAAATCTTCAGCTCTGTGAGCAGGTATCATACATGATACCAAACAACTCAAATTTAGTAGTGATAGACCTATTAATGCATCCCAAAACACTATCTAATTTGACTTTAAAATAAAAGTAACTAGAGAAAAGAGAGGTCTAAAAAGAGAAAAAAAAAAAAAAAGCTCAACAGAAGAGACTGTGACATTCCTTTATAAATCTTTATTGCTTCGACATATTCCAAGTTGTTTCATTAAAATAAAAAAGACCTGTTGATTATCTAGGCTAAGAGTCATTTAACTTAACTTGAAATGTCTAAAAGATAGACATTTCAGTCTGAGCGAGACATTTTAGCTTTTCCTTATAGAGAGAAGCTAGCAACAAGATGATTCATGTGACCTGTCTTTCAATCGCTATCTGAACATGAGACGAATCTGTCTCTGCCTATTTCTTCTTGTTGACTGTAAAGAGATTTTAAGGTGAATAGTTCAGCCTTACATGTTTAAGTTTTAGATGGGTAAATTTTGGTAGACTAAATCTTATACTTCCTCTGTCTTCCTGTCAATATTATTTCTTTCACAGAATCACAGAATGTTAGGGATTGGAAGGGTCCTCAAAAGATCATCTAGCCCAATCCCCCCACTGGAGCAGGAACACCTAGATGAGGTTACACAGGAAGGCGTCCAGGCAGGTCTTGAATGCCTCCAGAGTAGGAGACTCCACAACCTCCCTGGGCAGCCTGTTCCAGTGTTCTGTTTCATTACATTTTCTTCTGTATTCACTCTGTCTCAGCAGTAAAATTTCCTCAGCCTACCTTGGGAATTGATTCTACAGCATGGCAGATCAGAAGTCACGTAGCTTACCCTGATACTCAATAGTATCAAACTTCTTCCACAGATTATCTCAGAAGCAAGTGTCTTAAAACACTCTGCTGTCACTGACTTTCCCTAGTTATCTCCTTCTATTTCTTTATTAGTTTCCCTTTCTATGTAATTATTGTGTGATAGAAGCTCTAAAAGTTTAAATTATCAAGCCATGAATGTAATGATTGGAAAAATATATAATGGTAACAAAGATTTCAGTCATACAATAGATGCAGTAAATAATCTGTTAATTTTCTCACCTCACCCCTTGAGCCTTGGCTTTAGTATGTGAGAGCTTGTTCTAGGGATGAAAGAGGAGCTCGGTTCTCTTGCTTGTTGAAGCTTTGAGTTTTATATTTTGTTTGAACAAGTAGGCAAGGCACTAGCTACTTTGGAAGCATGAAAATTTCAGAAAACATGAGCAAGAGAGCATGCATATCAAATAAAATGGTTTATTTTCACACAATCTGTGATATCTAGAAAATAATTTCTAGTGACATTCGTTGAAAAAATTCCCATGAACAACACTTACCAGACTGCCTGACTTCTGGCCTTATTTTAAAAATCAATGCAACACAAAACAGTACAGAGCAAGCAACTTCATCAGACATATTTTTCCCTCTGTTGTTACTGCTACCTTAATACAAAAGCTCAAAATACATAATCAGAAATGTAAATAGCTTTTTTCAGTTTTATTGCATTTGTTTTTTGGAAATAATGTTAATTTATTATATGTGAAACATATGGTATTATGATATGTGTGTACTATATAACTTGCCACATTTCTGTACAGCATGCGTTACTGTAAGATTTGTTAATGACACTAATTGCAGTGTTTTTTTGAGTTGGGTTGCCATAACCTGTCTGAGTGCTATAGAAAGACTAGCCAATGCAAGCTCCTACTGGGAAAGAATACAGAAAAGAATACAAAAAAGAAAACCAGGCTTCAATAACAGAAAATTTAAACATCAGAAACAATGCGAAACATCAGAAACATGCGAAAACATTGCATTACCTACAGGGAAATTTTGCTGGATTTTTTGGTCTTTTTCTACTCTGCTTAATCCAACGTTCAATAAGAATGACTGCAAACTTTACAAAGGATCCCACAGAGTTTGTTCTTGGATGTATTCACCTAGAAAACAAATAAAATGCAGGTTCATTTGAAGTCTATAGAAAAACTGTTGGGAAAACTGCAGGTAGCTGAGGAATTTGACAAGGACTGCAGCGCTCTGTAGTATATTCCCACCGTCTTCTGTGCTGGAGAGAAGATGATGGTTCTGCTTCACAGCAAATTTTGAGGTTTAGAATTTGTGGGGTTGAAACAAAATATTTGGAACACAGTCTCAAAATGTAGTTGCACCAAAACAGAGGCCAAAGACTTTTCATTCAGAAAGCTCATTGAAAGCTTCTTCAAAATCTGTTCAACTCCATTAATGATTCAGCTTAAATAACACCTTTCAAGAAAAAATACATTTTGTCAAAAACTGCCTGACCAACTCTGCCCTGCATTTAGAGAGGCCATTTAAAAATAGGTTTAAAGGCATTTTTAGAATTGCAAATTAGGGGAAATCTATTTACTTGAGAAGTGTAGATCCATAAATAATGCTGAACTTCTATCTTCATCTAGTAACAACTGGTATTTCTGACAAGTTGCAATTACTTTTCAAGGACAAAAGCTGCATGTGACTTTTCAGGACAAACCCTTCAATTCCTGCTCAGAACCCAGTGACCTTTCTGTTACTGACCTCTGCTACAGAGCTATCTGCCTTTTTTTTTTTCAGTTACCTGACCTTTTGCAGAAAACATAATAATCCTAACAAACAAGAAATGTACTACAAACAGAATAACTTATAGATGTGCCCATAAAGCAGGTCTCTGTTATCAGTTTGTGTCTCTGCTGTTTACTTGTAATGTCCCTGTTCTCCTTTGCCTACCATCATCTATGATAATTACTTTGTTGTTCTTCCAGAAAAATTCTCCTTTGGACAATATCCTTGTATTTTTACATATCTGCAGACCATCTTGCTCACAGTTGGAGCATTAATAATAACAGAGAAGACTTGACATACCAGGATTTCAAACTGTCCTTGCAGAGACATGAGGCAAATTTACAAGGAGTAAAAAAAGTAAAAATTTCTGTGTTGAGTTAAATTCTTTTGTGAGACCACTGTTCTCAAAGATAGTGGAGAGTGAATGAAGAGAGATACACATTTCTGCCTCTGACAGTACTAACCACACAGCTCTAGATTATATGGAGTGTTTATTGGGTCACTTGAAAAAGGCAAGGCCATAAAAACCTCTACTCAAATTATAAATTTTTCATACTGACCCATTATCTCATAGTTTATGATAGTTCAGACCAAATTATAAATGGCTTTGCTAAATATAAGCAATCAGGATATGAGGCCACAGTGCTAAGGAATTCTCTCTAATGTCTTTGGGTCTAAAATGAGGAGATCATGTAAGACTGAAGCCCAGTTGTCTACTCCATGAACCTTCCATCCAGGTTTGAAAACAGGTTTCTTAGCCACAATTAAATAAGATGGCATACTTCTTTAAGTGAAAAAGTGCACAGTGAGTGCTTGTGAGAGACTGAAAAAGTCTGATTTTTAGAAATTAATTTTAGTGGATTAAATAGCTCCATCTGTAAATGATTTCAAATTCAGACTAATAGGAGTTGAGAAAACTATCTTCTCAGCCAGTGTATGTTTGAATTTAGGAAGCCTAAAACACCTTTTGCCATGTTATTATCAGACCTTAAAGGTACTAAAAGCGCAAAAATCCTTCAGATGACTTTTCCCTTCTAAATGACTTCTTGTTCTGAGGTACCTGGAAACAGGTCTGGTTTTCAGCTCATTATCTGTTTAGGCCTCTGTGAAAACCAGGCTAGAATGGCATTTTATGTGTTACAGACTCCCTAGGGGAGATGCAGGTCATGAGGAAAGCATGGCTGACAGATAATTGAAATTCACTTTAGGTGTGCCCTCGCAAGCTGATCCCAGGGGCCTGAATCTTCCAAGTACACACCATAACAGCCACTGGACCGCCATGGGATTGCTGGCACTTCAAACCCATGGTATGTGAACACAAAAAAGAGTGATCGATAATCAAAGTAGTGCCAATTTAGAATTGTTGAAAAGTCTTAAATATAGGTATTTCGAATGTTTTGGACCTCACAAAGCAAAAATCCCCAAAACTTTGTTTTCTGGTAAATTTTCAATATATTCTGATTAGAGAAGATGTATTGCTAGGTGATAAGAAATATTCAGGGAAGGAGCACAGTGTTTGAACTGGATTGAATAATGCATCTGACAACACAGAAGTAATTAAAAAATAATAAATCTACCTTTTCTGAAAGACAAGTTCCTACCCTCAAGTCAGTTTTATGTGCAACCTACACATATGATTACAGAAGGAAGCTTTTTGTGTACTACCATAACACATGATTCTTTGAAAGAAAGAGGTATGTAAATATATATAAAAAAATCTATATTACAGATAAGTGTACCTGTCATATCATTCTTTATTCCAGTCTGTGAATCTTTAAAAGCACTTTAGAGTGGTTAATATTTTGCCTCCACTGACCTGTGTTGAGCTTGCTAAAGATTTATGATCAAATACAGCGTTTTTCAAAATCAATAGTTTGTTGGTCAGAAAGGGTTTCCTCAAGCACGTACAGCTAGGAGGATGCCTGAAGATGCTGAACAATTCCCTGGTGTGCAACAAAGGGCCATAGGGGATTTTATCATAAGGTCAATTTCTTATGGGTGGACGGAGTTTTCAGGTCTTTTGCACAATTACTTTGGTCATCATTTTCTGTAATCAGGAAGGAACAGGAAATCAACATGTCTCAGTAAGCTTATTCAATATTGAGGTCAAATTCCTGTTATAAATTGTTGTAATTTTGTTTGCTTCAAGAAAGCAGTGTTGATTTACCTCAGCCGAGAATACACTGGTATATGATTTTCTGTTTTCTTGATCTCACTTTTCAGATACCATGTTGTAGAAAAACATAGCATTTTGTATTACCTTTGGAATTTGTTGAGGGGTTTACAATTCCCATTGAAATCTTTACTGCAAGACTGTACTGCTGTTTGATTCTTGCTATTCATTTGCCAAGCAAGACTCAAGCCCATTGTTGGAACCACAAGGATGGGGTGCCCAGGAGGTCCATGGGTGGCAGCAAGAAGCGAGACAGCATCAGTGCAACAGTGCGAGACCTCCCCTGTCCTCCAAATAGCAATGCTGACTGCAAAGAAGCACAGCCATGGTTGCCTTCTCCCATCAATAGACTTGAAGGGGAACCATGGTGAATAATCTCTTCTGCCTGCACTCAAATGAAATGCATTTCTGGTGAGACATTGAGTGAGCCACTCAAGAGTATTAGCACCAGCTACCCAATGTATGTTTTCTGAGATGAATTTTAAAAATTGTCAAGCACCTAATTTCTGTTGAAATCACGTTGTATGTTAGTGCTTTTTATAGCATCTCCTTCGTTCATGTAAAAAGATACCTCAGTGAGGAACAAATGCTATCTCCAAATTATCCAAAGAGAATGTTTTAGGGATAAAGTACAGCTCTCCATACTATATCTACTAATACAGCTGTACTGAAGGGATGATGAAATAGCTACCAGAAGAAGCCATTAGGAGAAACAATAAAAGGGATAAGCAAAACATAAATCCAGACAAAGAGAAGATAAGTTGAAATCAAGGCAATAAGAGAAGCATTTCTCTGGCTCAGCCATATTCAAAGCATACATCTAGATGGAAGCAGTACAACATTAATGTCCACAAAAGGCATTAATAGAAAATTCAGACATGAGACAGAGATTTAGGATTATCTAAATAAACATCCCACTGCAATCAGAGACCACTGAGTGTTAGACATTCTCTCTCCTGCATCAGAAGCGGGAGGAAGAAAGAAATGGGTTCCTCCATCTGGTAACTCTCTGTGTTTGCTCTCGTCTTCTCCCATATTTGTACTCTGGTCCTTTTTTCTCAGAATTTCTGACATAATCACAACTCTTAACTGATCTATTCTAAAGCTCAACTTTGTTTCTTTACAGCAGATAGTACTGTAGGACTGTCTAAATTTAGTAGACAGATTTTTTGTTCTACCTTGACTGTACAATATTAGATGCTGGACTTCTCTTCATTCCTGCTTACTGCTTAGTTTTGAACACAAAGTCAAACTTTATATGATCTTTAGGAACTGACATTGGTTTGTTTTTTAAAAAAAAAGTTTTCCCACTTGCTACTTTTTCAGTACTCAGCTGGACCTACACATTCTCTGTCAGCTGCTTTGTTATGTATGAATGAATATTATGTATAATCTGTCTGATTTTAACTATCTCATGTCCTTTTTGTTTTGTTTGTCTTGCACACCTTGAATTCCTGCTACAATCAAATCTGCGGTAATGAATGAAAGATTGGCCCTTACTAATTAGGTCTAAAATTTGCTCTTGTGCAAGAAACTACTGGAAATATTTGAAGTTAACAGTTCAACTCAAGACTAAAATTTACCAGATAATGAATACTTTCCAGTCTTCTAAAGTTTGCCTGTTTCTCTGATTTCCGTGGATAGGTCTATGATGTTGCATTATTTCATGATTCTTATATTTTTTGTTTGTCTGTGTTTTTATTTGTTGTTTAGTATGCTAAAAACCTTCCTTAGTACCTGCTTTCAGGGAAAGCATTAGTATTTATAAAAAGGAAAAGAAAGAGGGATGGAGAGTCTCCTTTCCAGGCCTGGGCATTGTTGTCATTGTTGGCTCAGTGCTCTGTTCTTGCTCTGTTCTGTTTGTGTTTGTGAAGTTCAGAGTTTCCTCTCACCAGATGGTCTTCTGCATCATGTGACATCTACATCACATTTACAGGTGCAGGCTATATGTGCACCAAGTATCCAGGTAGCTGCCAGTTATATATTAAAGCTTTGGATGTTATTAGCAACTTTAATTACCAGAACGTGAATCATGTACTCACATGTCATCTAGTTATGACCAGTTAGCTGAAACCCTTAGCTACGTTAAAACTAACAGCACCTAAGAGAACACAATATGCCAAAGCATTTCTGATTTGTAAAAGAAACAACTTTTAC